>NW_010292893.1:1914-13271 GCF_000700745.2 Antrostomus carolinensis | reverse complement strand
CCCTGGGGACGCTCCGCCAGCGCGGCCGCGCAGGGGGAAGGTCACCTCCCGCGGCCCCGGGCTGAAGCAGGGCCGTTGTCTTTCTAGCTATGACATGGTGCACTATGGCCACTCCAACCAGCTGCGCCAGGCTCGGGCCATGGGAGATTACCTGATTGTTGGAGTCCACACCGATGGTAAGAGGTTCTCTCAGCTTTTAACCTCCTGCTGCCTCTAGAATCGCCCAGCAGCGTTAGCCCCGAGAACGGAGGTGCCCTGTAAGACAGAGCAGGCTTCCTGCATCTCCTCGAGGAGCAGCAGCCTCCAAAAGAAAAGCATCTTCCCTGGGTGAGGGAGTGCAGTCGCCTGTTTCGGTTTCAGGAGTTCGGGTGAGGTCATTCAGGGCTTGCAGGCTTCATTTGAGGGGTGATCTGTGCTCTGTGCTGCAAAAACAATAGAACCCATTGAAAATCCATCTGGTTTTGCTGGTGCAAACTGTAGAACGGATACTCCAAACCACATTACTGTGCGGAGAAAACCCGTTTCAAGCCTGTCTGAAAGTGAAGTGCCAGGAACTAGTTCTTGCCTGTGAAGATGGATTTTTAAATTGGTTTATGGTGCATGTTTTCTGGCATGAACCGAGCGTAGCATGAAGCGTGAAGCTGTTGTTTAAAAGGGGAGTTTCCCCTCAGGGGCTGCCAGAAGGCTCAGGTAGTCCCCCCAAGAGGAAGCATCTGGGTCCAGGGAGGCACTGAGACCCTTTGCCTTCCGAGTGAATTCCAGGGCTCTTGTCACACATGTAAGAAATGCAACTGAATTAAAGTCTCTTCTGATCGAACTGGGGCTTCCTTCTCTACCACAAACAATCCCGGGCAGAGTTCAGGCCACGGTGAAGTTCACCTGCCTGTGAGATGAGCGAGGCTCCTGTAGGTGAGAATCTTCCTGGCTGCCGTACCTGCTTCTAACTGGGTTTTTCTGTTTCTTGCCCAGAGGAGATTGCCAAACACAAGGGCCCCCCTGTCTTTACACAGGAGGAGAGGTACAAAATGGTGCAAGCCATCAAGTGGGTGGATGAGATTGCTCCAGGAGCTCCGTATGTCACCACACTGGAAACCCTGGACAAATACAACTGTGACTTCTGTGTGCATGGTGGTGAGTGGTTCTGAGGTGATAGTTGTATTAATGCAGCTCCCTGGGACTCGTGTGCTCTTGCTTTCCCTGCTGCAAACTGAGGAACGTTCTGGCCAGTGCTGGCCTTCAGCGGATACCTCGGTGCAGAGGTCTGCCTCACCAGCCCCTGCGCTGGGCAGTCTGGCTGCTCCTGGTCTGGTGTTCTGGAGAAGACATCTGTGTGCTAGGCACCCTAAGAGTGGCTGGATCCCTTGGTTTGAAGCATCCCTTTAACTTAGGAAGGTAAAATGCATTGTCTGACAATTTTCCTGAGGTTGCCCTTACCACTAGTGGAAATTTGTGCATGGGGGAAATAGCAATTTACAAAACTTAAATATGAAAAAAGCTGTTAAAAAGGTAAGTGTGCAGAAATACAATCATGTTTATATCTACTTATCCTGGGATGAGATCAGATCTGAAAAGCTTCTCCCTCTTTATCCAGCTGATAAGCTGTTCAAGGGCTTAGGTGACCGTGCGGTCAGAGACCTAGTTCTTATTATGAACAGTTTTCAGTTTATAGTCACTGACAGGAACCAGTGTTCTGAGGAAACAGAACCTGTGTACGCTGTCCCTTCCTGGGACCACTTCTTGGGTTCACTCAGCCTCAGCCCCTCCAAAGGCATTTCATTAGTTTAATCAGGAGTAGTCTTTGCACTCAACTCGCGTATCCTTTCTCATCTGATCCCAGCCACCTGCTATCGATAAGCCAAGTATTTAATTCAGTGTAAATAAATCATTAATCTCCTATAAGATAGATATGCTTTTTTCACGTGGACAAGGTGATTATCAAATTCCTTGTTAACTTAATTGTCTGCCCTGAACGTGTTTGGTGTGTGTGACCCCTTGCTAGACTTGGTGAGAAATTATGGCCGCAGAGAAGCACTTGTGGCCTTTGCTCCAGTTTCCCTGTGTTTATCCAGATCATTCAGTACTTCTACCTGAATAATACCCTTGCACACTGGGGTTTTGCTAGGCTGTGTTTATGCAAAAGATAAGTTTTGAAATAGCTGAACTTAACTGGGAAGGTGACAGACAGCAAGCCCAATGTTTCTGGCTCTCCTGGCACGCAGAGCTGTGCTTGCAGCATGTTCTGTTCTGTCCCCGCGCCCCGAGGTGCAGGTGTGGGGTCTGAGAACTCCTCAGCTTCCCTCAGCAGCCGCCCGACTGTAAACTGGTTGTTTTGCCAAATGAAAGCCAGCTTTTCACTTGTGAAAATTTTATGCTATCACTAAAAGTAGGTGAGAGGTGTTTTTGTAGAGTGGGTTGGGACCTGTGCCGAAGATGAAGTGGAGTTAATTCTGTAGAAGGCTAGCCTGATGTCACTGTAGAAGTGCCGTCACTGAGGGAAAGAACTGGCTGTTGGAGGACTGCTTAATTGACTGAAAAAGTTGTAACGTGAACCAACGGCTAAAACCAGTCCTAGAAGAGTTAAGATTAAGGCGCTATTTAACACTGAGACGGATGGGAGCTGTTTACTGTCATTCAGACACTAATTCAGTTGTGTTTGCTTCTGGATGCACTGCAAGGGCAACGGTCTCGGGTTTTCTGGACTGTCTGAAAACCAGCAGATCAGATGACTGATGGGGTTTAGCATCCAGGAATATGCTTGTCTCCATGGATCTGGTGGTCTTGCAAAGCCCCGATGTTTCCATGGGATGCAGGAGGGATTTGGATTGCAGGAGCTCTGGTCTGGCGATGTGCTGGACCTGTTCAGCTGCTGCTGTTGTTCTAAAGCAGCTTTTGTGTGGGAAGGCTCGGGGCACAGTTCTGAGGCTTTTATCTCTCTGCAGATGACATCACCTTAACGATAGATGGCAAGGATACCTATGAGGAAGTGAAGACAGCGGGGCGATACAGGTAACCGTTGCTGCTCACCTTCTTAGCCTGTTTTGGGCAGAGTTTCTGGGAGTTCATGCCCTGAAGGGAAGTCAGATGGAACACAGCTATCTTCAGGTCACGCTTTCGTTTTGCTGTCACGTGTGTCAGAGCTTCAGTTGCTCCCACTGTTTTTGCTTCTGGGAAATGTTGTAGACTAGAAACTGACTGGTGGGGCCTTCCCATTCCTGGCAGATGCTAGTTCTGGTCTCGAAGCCTCACTAGGAGTTAGCTCTGTTGGGAAGCCTGTGCAAGGCTCCAAGTTTTCCTCATATAAACAGTTGCTGTGGTGTGAAGAAGATGCAGAGGCTCAGCAAATTAATGCTGTACTTTCTATCAGGAGCAGGTAGAAGGAAGACTTTTCTCAGGTTGGCCCCTGGTTTGGATTTATCAGGTGTCACAGGTGTTCCTGTTATAATGGTGGGAAGAGAAGGAGGCGTATCCTCCTGCGGCTTCTGCTTTATCCTTTGCTTGTCTCACTGCAGGGAATGCAAACGTACCCAAGGTGTGTCCACTACCGACCTCGTTGGCCGCATGCTGCTCATGACTAAGGCTCACCACAGCAACATAGTGAGTCACAGGGCTCTGGGTGGGAGTTTGGAGTCCAGGGCATACGCCAGCTCTTTCCTTTTGCTGTCCCAAATGGCAGTGGAACTCCTGGGTCTGGCTCCTAGGTGCACGGAGGACTGTCAAGCTGATTACGGGCAGTGGTGGCAAAACAACCTGCTTATGTTTGCTTAAGCCTGTCTGAGATCACAGTGTGATCTCAGCCCATGCTGCTTTGGAAAGGTGTGGGGGGATGAAAGGTTCGATCCCTCGCGATTGGTGTGGGCTTCAGGAACATTACGGGAACTATAGACTGGCCTATGGCTTCTCTGAGGGTGAAACTGCCTAGTGCAGCCACGCTGATCTATCAGCCCAGAGCTGCCACTATTGGAAAGTCCTTTTCCTTCCCTCTGAGCTCCATGCTTCTGCCTTCTGCTGTCTTGAGTCTTATCAGACCTTCTTGAGTCTTCTCAACTCAACTAGCTGGTAGATAGCTAACCTAACCGAAGGGAAATAAAGCAAGTAGCTTTATGTTGGTTAATGAGTTGAATTGACTTGGTAAACAAGCAGTCCAGCAAATGGAATCACGTGGATAACAGCAGGGACAAGACAAGGGAACCACAAGAGAATTCAGGGGTAGAGGGAGATCTTTGTGTGCTGAGCTCTTAGACTGGCTTAGCTGTAATATGTACATTCACACCAAGATCTGGCACAGTGCTGCTACCTGTCTGCAGAGATCTGAGCCTGTCTCTCTAGTGGAGTGTCTTTGGAAGGAAGGATGCTCTCCTGCTAGGGGCTTGCGTAGCTGAGAGAGGATGTAGGTGTGGAATGCTGTCAGGTCTGCAGGTTGGGCAAGAACCACCGTCACTGTGTGGTGCCACGCTGGGATCAGATAAGGCCACATTTCATCTGACTCATGCTGGGACACAACTCTGGTTTAGATATTAACTAGTTTGGCAGCATTCAGTGCCAGGGATCAATGGTGTTGCAGTCTGAGCCTGGACGTCCCAGCACTTCTGCCATGCACAGGTGTATTCTTGGTTGGATGAGCTATGTGAGTGCTTAAACATTTTGACTCTTTATCTCCCTTCAGGATGAGGACCTAGACTATCGGAAGCACACTGACAACTTTGGGAAGGTAATGTGAGTTCTGGTTGTGGACGTCTGGTTGTTGTCCTTTCTGAGAAGGATTCAAAATGTGCTTTCTGACCTGTGTTGCAGGCTTGTTTGTTCCCCCAGATTTAGTAGTAACCTCAGTAAATGTCTGCTGCTCCTGTAAAGTAGCTGCCGTCGTCAGTGCCACAGGCAGGTGAGGCCGTGCAGGGCCAGGAGTGAACTGTCCTTCAGTGGTGCCGTAGAGCTGCTGCACCCAGCAAGCCTTTGCTGGGTTTCTGGCTTGCTTGTGAATTCTTTATCACTGCTTCCTTTGGGACCTGAGTGCCCAGAGTTCCAGCCTAGGGACAGCCTCTGTGGACACTCCTTTTAGTGCTCATGTTTTTAAAGGTGTTGCATTAGGTCTGGGAAGCGTTTAAGTATCAGGCACGTAGCTAGCACGCTGTACTGCAGAATTCATGTGCCTGGTCTTCAAGTAGCAGAGCAATTCTCCTAGGGTTCTCTGCCCTCATGTCCAACTCAGCCTTGGGCTACCTCTAAAGAGCTGTTGGCTCCTTTTTTTGCCCTCGGTGTTGGATTGTCCCTGGTTAATGAGCACCTGGACCTACAGCTTGAGTAAGTCTTTACTTCCAGGGGCTTTGCTGACCAGGCTGAATCTTCATCTTTATTCCTCACCTTGTTGGGTTTTTTGTGCAGGCTTTATGGGGCCTGTTGCTCCAGCATGGCTGTTTCCTGATGGTTGGATCTGGGGAGAATATCTGGGCCCCAGGCACCCTGCATGACCCCTGTCAGCTGAGCCCCCCTCTGCATGCTGCCCCTTGTGTGCCTTGCCCTGCTCTGAGCTCAGTTGTCCTTGTTCTGTCAAGTCTTGTAGAGCAGCTGGCTTTGGTGAGTGAATGGGGGAACCAGAGCAGGTGACGCGTTGGCTGTTTCCAAAACTGCCACGTGGTGGGGATAAAGCTCCGTCTTGGGTTTCGCCGGCGCGGGGTCTGGCTCTTGCTGGAGCTCTGGGGGTCCTCTCCCAGCTTGGCCATCCATCGGTGGGTGCATGATGGAGAGGAGACAGGCTGCCTTCAGGCTTGAGAAGAGCGTAGGTGGGTTGTGTGTTGTCTCCTTGGTAAGCCTTGCCTCTCCTGGAAATCTGCAACTGCCCTGTTACCTTCCTCCTTCCTGAGCTTTCTCTCAGCACCTTCTTAGCTGGCTGTTGAGGGCGTGATTTAGACTCTGTTTGGCAAACTGAAAAGGGTTTTGTGAGACTGCATAAATATTTGGTGCCAGGAATGTAGAAAGTCCAAGCTGCTAAGAGTGGTGGTACTTACTAGCCGAGCAAGGCTGGCAAATTGCCTGCAACTGCCTTCTGTGTGTTGTCCAAATCCCCTCCTGGAACCCGAAAAGGAAACGTGTGTGATGTGTGTTTTTTGTCCCAGGGGCCAAAAGGTCACAGTCCCTGGACCGGCGTCTCGCAGTTCCTACAGACATCTCAGAAGATCATCCAGTTTGCATCAGGGAAGGAACCGCAGCCAGGAGACACTGTCATCTACGTGGCTGGAGCCTTTGACCTGTTCCGTATCCTTGACTCTGTTTTGTTGAGAAAGTAGAGTTGGTCTTTTTTTGTTTGATGTGTTCATATTTGTGGCACCAGACTAGGATATTTGCCCTTTTTTTCCCCTCTTCCTTTTTTCTTTTCTGTAGGCTTCCATGTGAGGAAAGGAGACAGGAGTTCTTACCGGCAGTTTCTTAGTAACAGGACACTGAGAAAGGAGCTGCAGCTCCTCTCTAGAGAGATTTGTGGCTGTTGGAGGGTTTCATGAAGACAGATGGATACTCTCCAATCCAGTGATTGCACTCTGGTCCCTCTTGGGGACCAGTTGTTATAGACCAGGTGACTGCACAGGGCAATCTGGAGCAGACGCTTCATCCCTGGGACAGTCTAGGAGGATTGTGCCAGAACACCTGAAACAGGTGCAGATTCTGGACAGAGGCAGAGTTAAGTCCACTTCAGGTGGAGCCGAAGGGATGTCTGGCTTTTGCCCATAACCTGTGGAGTCTGAGGAGGAAGGAGGCAGCTGTTCTTAGGACATAGACAATGAGTAGTGCAAAAATAAAATCCTTAGGATTCCTGTCTCCCACTGTGGTTTCTCAGCGCACCTGTTTCTCTCTTCCTTTACCTATTTGTCATGTTAGCTTCAGTTCCTTAAACAGTTCTGCAGATATTGGGCATGTAGATTTCCTGGAGAAGGTTCACCAGCTGGCAGAGAAACCCTACATCATTGCTGGGCTGCACTTTGATCAGGTCTGTGTATAATTTTGTCCAAAGAGAGAGCAGCTGCCTTGGCCCCTATTCTTTCTAAAACAAGCAGTCTGTGCTCTGGAAGACAGGAAAGGGCCAGTACAGGATTTTCATGTTGGGAGAAAGTGAGAGGGGGGTTGCTTTGTCTCTCTTCTAATCGTGCCTGTTGCTTTGCCTTAGGAAGTAAATCGCTACAAAGGAAAGAACTATCCCATCATGAACATCCATGAGAGAACGCTCAGTGTCTTGGCCTGTAGGGTAAGTGTCTGTAGGGTGGGTGCCTCTGTGCTGTTCCAGAAATTGCCTGGAGCTGGGGGGTGTTTGCCTGCAGCCAGCAATCTTGCATGAGTTCTTTGGTGTGTGCTGGGAAGGCAAAGATAAGTCTGATCACTTCAGGCTGCCAGAGGTGCTGGTGTGCTCTCAGAAGGAGTCACTGGGCTCCTCTATTGTCCTGGCTAACCTGAGCTGTTGAACCCATCCACCTCTTTTCACCTACAGTGAAAAGGCAGGATGCCTTGCAGAGTGCTACTCTGCTCTACAGCTGTGACCTTGTAGAAAACTCTCTGCTCCCTGCAGCAGGGGAGAAAGGAGGCCCAGAAATATGTACCCTGAGTAATGAACTTTTGGATTTCCTATATACTCTCTGCCAGAAAACATATTCTTTAGTGGAACAAAAAGATGCTCTGTGACAAGCAGTGGCTGCTAAAACCACTTTCCTGTTCCCATATTTGAGTTCCTAATCCTATAACCAGATGATCTGCTCAAGTCTGTTTAGGAAGCAGGCTGCTCTCTGTTTTGGTTCTTTTTTTTCAAATCTGGACTCTTTACCTGGTTTCTTTTCCAGTATGTCTCAGAAGTGGTGATTGGAGCCCCCTACGCTGTCACTGCTGATCTGCTGGATCACTTCAGGGTGAGAGTCTTTGCATATAGATGAAGTTGTCGGTGTGTGGGGTGCTTAGGGAGCTAAGGTGGTGCAGGAAAACCCAGGGTGTAGAAGAGAGATGGTCCTGCTCAGAGGGATCACAGGGAGCTCCAGACATGCTGCCAAGCCTGGTGCAGGAAGGGTGGCTTTGCTGATCTCCAAGCTATGCTGCAGTGAGTGCAGTGGCAGGGAAAGTCCCTGTCATCTTTTGGATCTTGTCAGCAACTTCGTGTCCTTCTCCAGGTAATGCTTGTGTGTCATGGGATGACTGAGGTGGTGCCAGACAAGGATGGTTCTGATCCATACGAGGTGAGCTTCTAGCTGCCGTTGTCCCTGTGTCTTTGTCAGCATTTGATAGACACAGCATAGCTTGTTTGTGTCCCTGAGCTGAGAATTTTTGCTGCAGAGGATGCTACCCAAACAAGTTCTTGGCAGGTGATGCTGGTTTTCATCCACCCCTGAGGGTGGCTGCATGGAGCAGAGCCTGTAAATCGTTCAAAAGAACAGCTCCGTCCTTTTAGTCACTGATTTGTTTTGCCTGTTTCTGATGCCTTCGTGGCAGAATTGAGGAATCCTGTCATCTTTGCTCTATAGCAGTCCTGGGCAGCTTGGCTCAGCTCCCACATACGTGAAGCTTTGCTTTTAGTTATTATTTATTCTGCCTCCTAAGAGATAATTTTGTGTCAATCCTGGCTGGGTGCCCACAGGACCTGCCATGTCTTCTGCTCAGCTTTCACTGCTGAGCTGTAAACCCAGAGGTCCTGAATGTTTTCCACAGCTGAGTCTGGTGTGTTTGTTCACAGGAACCAAAGAGACGTGGCATTTTCCAGCTTGTGGACAGTGGCAGCAATCTCACCACAGATTTAATTGTGCAAAGAATCATCAAGAACAGGTTGGCTTTCTTCATCTCTCAGTTCTATCGCATACTGTTCCATCCAGCTTGTCTGAGAACTAATTAATGGGATCAAACAGGAAGAGGAGGGATTATCCGAAGGCACAGAATCAGTGAATTGGTCTTTCATCTTCTGTAGCTTGGGCAGGCTGCTTAAATGTAGATGTACTGGATTGTACAGGAAAAGGAACAGCTAAACTCTTACTACATCAGAATGTGCTTCACAGCACATTTTTATTATTTTTCCTCCTTCTCTATTAATGATACAATTTCCTTTCCATATTATTGGGGATTTAGCATGTTGCTTCTGCTCTTTTAGGCCTGAGCCCTCAGTGACCTTGGCTCAGGTCAGCAGTAAATTTGATTTTGGTATTATGGCACAAGCATGGAATAGCAGCATCATCTGCAGAGGGAGAAATAAGTAGTTTGGCCAGTGTGGGAGCCTGGGACTTCAGCGTGATGATAACAGTCCTGGGAAGCTTTGGGTGCTGGCTCTCAAAGCGGAGTCTCGGGGTTACTGCTGGGGTTTCTGAAGTATTCTCAGAACAAAGCAGTGTAGGGCTGCAGGTGCTTTTAGTCTACTAGAGATGTGGATGGATGAGAACCTCATGGCATTTTTTGACTGATGCAGGCTGGAGTTTGAAGCTCGGAACCAGAAGAAGGAAGCAAAAGAGCTGGCTGTGTTGGAGGCCATGAAGAGACTGGAAGAGGAGAAGCACTAGGCCAGCAGAGAGCCGATGTGCAGGTTGCAGAGCGCTGCAATGTCACCCTCTTGAGGAGCAGACAGCTCTTTGAGAGGGGACCCCTGAAAGGGGACACTGCTGCCAGCATGCAGGATGTGCTGTCCTACCCAATTCTGTCCTAGCTCCTCCTGCACTAATTATGCAGACGTAACGAGTCGGGATCCTGCTGCCTAGTTTTTCCTCCGTTAATCAGCCCCTGTCCCCTTTCCCAGGAGGAGATTTGACAAAAGAAAATGAAACCGGTTTTAATTATAACTAATGTTTAACATGTTGATGTGCTTTTACCTTCTGCCATTTCTGGCTTTTAGTAGGAGGGAATTGGCGCAGCCGCCCAGGCCCCCTTGGCCCCTCCAGGTTCGGCTGTCCTGACTGGAGTCTGCGTTCCAGAGCAGCCCTTTGGGCAGTGCTGAGGGCAGCTGGACAGACTGGCAAGAACGGGGAAGGGATCCAGCACCCGCAGTTCCTCCTGTGAGCGGTCGGCTGGGGACACTGGGCCACGGGTGTGCCAGCTGCTGGAGGTGCCGATGGGTCCCGTGCTCTGGGGTTCCCTGTGCTGCCTCTGTGCGAGTACCAGACCCAAAGCTTCTTTGGGTTTAGTTGGATGAAGCCTCTGCTGCGACTGGTGCCAGCAAATTGTTTCCTGTCCCAGTAATGTGTGGTGGCACAGCAGCTGCCGAGAGGGGCACGTCGCTGGTGGCACAGGGACCCTCAGTTCTGCCATTTCCCTGGCAGGTTGAGGGATGCAGCAGGACCCAGTGCTGGGTGTAGACTGTGCTCGGAGCCCTGCTTGTTGCTGCCACCAGAGTCCACATTGTGCCTGATGTGTTACTGAAGGGAGGGACCTTGTTGGCTGAAATTTCACGGCTGTTTTCTGAGGGCTGGTGTGCAGCACACGTGCCCCTGTGGGGAGGGGTAGGGCCTGAGGAGGACGGGTGCTGGGCTGAGCTCCCTTCTGCCTCTTACATTCCAGGGTGCTGTGGTGGGTGTCCTGGGCCGCCCCCTGCACTGTGCTGGACGGTCCTTCCACACCGGTTCTGTTGTCCTCTCTGTTGTAAACCTTTGTTGCTGATCATTAATAAAATGTTGAAGAGTTGTGTGTTGTTGTTCTCTTTGGGGCTTGAGCCCAGGGAGCAGAAAAGAGCCAGAAGGTCTGATGGGAACTGGGGGGATGCTGCTTTGGCCCCAGAAGGAGCTCGTTGCCCTTGGGCAGCCCAGCTGGAGCTCTGGGGTGCATTGGGTTTGTTCTGGCACAGGGGTTAGGGATCACTCTGGCTAGAAGCTGTTTGTTCTTGCTGTGTGAGGAGGTTTTTGCTGAATTCACTAAAAAATTGAACTAGACCATGTGAAGAGGGCCTTTGCTGTGTTCTGGGGTTTTATGTTTTCTGGTCACTAAAATTGCAGCAGAATTTGCACTGGAAAGGTGTCTCGTCAGTTTGGCAGGTGTGTAGCCATGGTGGGTATGGAGGGAAGAGGTGACTTGAGTTCTGCTGATGGCTTGGTGTATCGTGATGCGAAAGCAGTGCTGGCGAGCAGTCACAGGTCTCTCCTGCTGCCTGGAGAGGAGCTGCAGTGGGGACACATCATCTGTGGAGTTTGGGATCTCACGCCTGTGTAGTTGCTAATCCCAGAGCCTGTGTTTGCATATTGGCATTTCAGTAATAAAGAGAATAGAATATTCATAGAATATGTTCATGTACCATCTTTGACAAGAGCCAAGACACCTATCTGGGTGGGAATGCTCCCTGCCCACACTGGGACTGGAGAAATCAGAGCCTCCTGCCCTCTCCCTGCTGCAGCTGGAGTCCCTCGGGTGCAGGGCTCCAGCCG
>NW_010292893.1:762-1821 GCF_000700745.2 Antrostomus carolinensis | reverse complement strand
GTCCCCCCCCCGCCGTTCTGCGGGCTGTGCCCTGGCTCCCTGTTCAGCTTCACCCCAGCAGAAAACAGGGGTGAGGTCCTCACCAGCCAGCCGGGGGTCTCTGCTGCCCTGAGGGTCTGTCTGATCAGGGTGAGCCCTGTCCTGGCCGCAGTCGAGATGTGGGAGCAGGGTGAGTCCAGCTCGGTGGAGAGCAGCTCAGGCCAGCGCTTTGCCTGCTGTGGGGTGCAGGTAGCGCAGCCCTTGGGCGCTGGGGACACACGTGCTTGGGACCCCATCATGCTGGGGCTCTGCTGCCCTGAGTGCCCTCCTGCTGCAGCCCCGCAGCTTTGGTGCACGTCGGCTCTGCCGCCCGGAGCTGGCAAAGCTGCTCCTTGTCCCCGAAGCAGCCGTGACCCTGAGCTGTCGGCCCCTTCCCGGGATCTGCCGGTTGCTGAGAGCCCCTGTGCAGCGTGCGGCCCCCTCCCACGGACACTGCAGAGGAGTTTGTTGTTAAAAACAAACAGCTCATCCCGGTGACACATCTACCCGGGGCTGAGCATTTGCATCTAAACGAGCTGCCTCTGGGACCCAAACCGGTGCCGCTGTTATTAAATGACAGAAGCGCTTTATTCTGCTCTCGCCAGCACGGCACTCGCCTGCTGGTACAGCTGATTTGCGTGGAAACAGCAACTCCGCTTCCTCAGCCCGAGCTGGTGGAGCTGCTGCTCCTTGGGGCATTTGAGAGCCGATTCTGAGTTTACTCTGAAAACTTTTGCATATGATGTTTCTTTCTCAAGTGCCTCTGGGTCCGTCTTCTAAGCTTCTGGTTACTGACAGTCTGTGAGTCCCAGGGGCAAAAATTAGCATGGAGTTAAAATAGGGGAGAGAAAAAAAAGAAAAAAGCTTGAATTTCAAGTTTGTGACTTTCTTTGTTTTCTGTGGTTCCTGACCCACCCCAAGGGGGCCCAGCCCTGCGATGCAGAGCGCAGTGAGCGCCCCATGTTCCTCTGAAGGGAACCAGTTCGCTGGAACAGTTGCAGCTGGTGCCTCAAATCTTGCGAGAGCAGCTGTGACCCCACG
>NW_010292893.1:483-742 GCF_000700745.2 Antrostomus carolinensis | reverse complement strand
GGGAGCGGGCAGCCCCTCCCCAGCCCCTGCCACAGTGCTGGGGGCCAGAGCAGGGCTGGGGCTCGTCCCCTGGGGCCGCGTTGGCCGTTCGCAGAGGGGCAGTGGGGTGAGCAGACCATGGTGCCCAGCGAGTCCCCGTTGGTCGCTGCTGCCCTGGCCATCGGGTCCAGCACGTTGGTCCCACCATGTGGGGAGGGCCAGGGCTCTGCAGCCACTTGCCACATGTGGTGGCTCCAGGCGGGAGCTCATCACCTGGTGC
>NW_010292893.1:0-277 GCF_000700745.2 Antrostomus carolinensis | reverse complement strand
GGCGCGGGCACCCCACGGCGGGTGCTGTGCTGACCCCACTGTGACGGGAGCACGGGGTCGTGTCCCCGTGGTGGCGGGTGGCCTGGGTGCCCACCCGGTTCCTGGGACAATCCCAGAACCAGCAGCTTCCAACTGGGCTGTGCCTGGAGTGGGCGAGGGCCTCGCCAAGGTCCATGTGGTGTGGTGCAGCAGGTCCATGGTGGGGCTGAGGGGGCTCCTCTCATGGAGCGCAGCCTCCGCTGGCCTCACCCCTCGGGAGGAGGTGACCCCCCCTCCC
>NW_010292892.1:0-7310 GCF_000700745.2 Antrostomus carolinensis | reverse complement strand
CACCCCGCTGTCCTCACGCCTCCTCGTTTAACCCGAGCTCCCCGGAGAAGCGCCGGTTGAGCAATTGCTGCCATTAGCTGAGACCTTCCTCCATCGCAGTCTCTTGGGTTCACGGTGCAGCTCCTCTCCAGCTTCTGACTGTGACTCTGGGTCCACGTGTCACCGTTCGTGTCCTGCCCGTGTGCGCGGGGTCAGGGCAGCGATGGTGAGTGCCCAGCACACTCGCTGTGACTGACCCGTGGCACTTTTCAGTGGCGAGAAGTTGGGCCTGGAGCCTGTGTGGGTGATGTGGGCGTGAGATGGGGATGGAGCCCCCAGAGTCACTGGGAGCTGCTTGTGGAGGGATGTCTGTCTGGCTTCCCACGTTGGAAGGTTTTGCCATCGCTGATCTCGGAGCTGGCAGGTGACCAAAGCAAGGCAGGCAGCCTGCGGCGAGGGTCAGGCTGGCAGAGCACAGACCCGAGTGTACGGGCAGGAGTGGGGGACAGAGCGAGTGAAGGGGGAGACCGGGGCATCGGTGTTGGCTGTGTCAGCTTGGCGCTTCCGTCAGCCCTCAGGATGCTGTTTGCCATTCAGCCATTTCAGTGCATGGTCCTCTCTGGTGATGGCTTCTTCTGTAATGCTTCCCTCCTCCCCCCCTCCCTTTTTCTTCACAGGGAGGAGTAAAAGTCCTTATTACTGGTCCATGGCAGGAAGCCAGCAATAATTACAGCTGTCTGTTTGATCAGATCTCAGTGCCTGCGTCGTTAATTCAGCCAGGGGTACTGCGCTGCTACTGCCCAGGTAAGGAACACCTCTCTCCTAAAGCTGGTGGTTTCAGAGCAAGTTCTTAGCCTAATGGTGTTGTGTATATGTCTTGACTAAACTCACAGACCCATTGTGAAAGGTGGTCCATAAATATTTATAAGCTTTTCCTTTTTCTTTGAGCTACTTAGCATGAGCTCTGTAATTTAGGACCTTGATACATCACAACAGGTCACAACAAATATTATTTAGAAGCTCTGTATTAGCTTTAAAGTAATTATTTGGAATAATTTAAATTAATTCTAAGATTTCTTTCATTTTGAGATAGCAGATTAAAGGGCAGCTGTTATTGAGGAGTGCACTCACTGCTCTGCGGACTCTTAATTTGCTTATTTTCTGCACTTTGTCCTTGGTACTTACAGGATGATAACACCTCTAGTCTCCCTGCAGAGATTTTCAGTAGTGCTGGACCTCAGTATATGACTTTAGTGTATGCAGAATGACTTAGCTTTGTTGTTAGGCCCAGCTTCCCACTGGAAATGGCAGTGAGGCTGGTTAATCTTCAGGAACATGTCTGATTCTGCGTCCTGCCAACACAACCCAAACCCATTGGATGACTCTTAAGCTTATAACCTTCATGTTTGAAAATACAGACTGGCATTTGGACTATTCAGTTGTCAAACGCCTCTTCTCTTCTCATTGCCTCTGCTCTCAGCCTGCTGCTCAGCACATGGGAAGATCAGTAGGGTAGTACCCAGCTGTGCATTTCTGCAGAGACGTCTCTGTCTTACCACATGCACTTTCCTTTCAGCTCACGACACTGGGCTTGTGACTTTGCAAGTTGCCTTCAACAATCAGATCATCTCCAATTCTGTGGTGTTTGAATACAAAGCCAGAGCTCTGCCAACCCTGCCTTCCTCCCAGCATGACTGGCTGTCCTTGGATGGTAAGAAGCATGCGATATTCTTTAAAAAAGCTCACTGAGTGGTAAGACTGTGAATGAAAGGAGAAGCTTCTAGCATGGGAGAGGGATGTAGAGGGATGAGTTTGTGCTGTGGGGAAGGTCTGTTGCACAATTAATCAAAGACCTCTTGCAGGAATTTCTTATTAGATCTCTTGTGAACAAAATGTGGCTGCGTTTGGTGGGAAGGAGACAGAGTTGTTTTCTTTCTCTGAATAGAAAGCTGATTGTTTCCCCAAAACAGGGACTACCCCATCCCTAGCAAGAAAGGAGCATCTACCCTGTACTTGTCTACCCCGAGAACTCTGAAACGTGAGCTTGTCTAGAAAAATGTGTATTTACATAAGCAGAAAGTGGGAAGATGGTGAGGCAGTTTAAGGAATGAGGGGACTTCGCAGTCAGCCACTGCTATGGTGTCCACATCTCACCTCGTTACCTAGGAGTTACCAAAGGGAGCAAATACAGATTCTGATTCTGTCAGAGACTTTAGAGTCTTGGTGCCAGAGCAGTCTGTGATAATGGCAAGCTGGGCATGCTCTGGGATATAACAGCTACAATCAGCCTTTCTAGACTCGTAGGAACATCCTTTGTGCCTTATAGGGATGAGATGGACACCCCAACAGTGTTAGCTCTTAGCCAGGCAGTTGGTAGAAGAATCCATGATTTGAAGCATGTGTTACTGTGTTGCTATTATTTTATATCTTTGATGGGCATGGCAAATACTTAGAACTGTTTTATTTTGACTGGAGAAATATTGAACAGTTCCAAGCTAAATTCAGGCCAGCCACATGTCAGTGTAGGCAGGTGGTGTTTGAAAGGTTTTTGTTGAGCTCTCTCATTCTGTCTGGGAAGCCCTGACAGGAAATGTTTTCTTCATTAAAACATTCATTAGAAGCTTTCTCCATACCATTAGCAGCTGTGAGCCTAGGGACCAGTCATGTGAGTCAACTCTGAGCACCCTGACGCTGCTGATCAGAGCATCTGTAGTTCCTCTGTAAAACATGAGTGCCAGGGGCAGGTGACAGGGAGCCATTTCTAGCTGGATTCTGGCAGAGTGATGTGTGTACCTGTGCAGAGTCTGAGCTGATGCTTTTGGAAACAACTGTGATGGAAATAATAACATAGAATTTCCGTCAGAGTAGTATCAGGCATGACTTCAGTGGTGCAGTACCTGTATCTTCAGCTGTTCAAAGTTATCCATTAATATTAGCAGCAGACTGATGCATCCTTCCTGGGCTCTCCCCCTCTCTGTAACATCACAGAACACAAACATTTCGTTTGTCTCTGCTTTCTGACCTGTAGCTGCTGTGATTCTCATGCCACATGCAAGAGGGACGTTTTGAGGAAGTCGGGGCAGCACTGCTTCCAATGTTTGTAGGCACAAGCAGAACAGAGACAGATCGCTGTGGTTATTGCAGGAGTAAAAGAGAGGTTTGTGACTTGGTTGTAGAGGCAGACTTGCAAACAGAAATGGAAATGGCTCTTGAAGAAGAAGTGCACATAGTCTTATGTTCAGCATCAAAATTGAGTTTGCTTGACTTCTGAGTATCGGAAGATTTTCGGAAGAGTCTGCAGGTGATTTTCATCTGCTGCTGAGGCTGCACATTACATGTGAAGTACAGCCAATACCGAAGTGATTGAGACTGATATTCAGGTGAGAGCAGTCTCTCCAGTGTGGCATGCAAAGTGAATAGGTTTTAAACCCCTTGTTTGACAGTTCCCCCAGTGCTGGTGAATTTGGAGGAGCTGCAGAAGGTGGCTGTGAGTGCTCTCTCTGGTGTTCCTGCAGTTTGTCTGGGAGCTCCTGGTTAACGGGTGAGCTCTCAATTAGAGATTGTTATGATGTGGTGATGGTGGAAGGGAGGGGGACTGCAGCAGTGAACAAACTAGGGCATTGCTAACAGGGAGGGGAAAAAAAAAAAAAGGAAAAGGACCGCTGCATTGCAGAGGCCCTTCAGGGAAAAAGACTGAATAATTATACTAACCATGACTTAACAGAAGCCTCTGCCTTGATGCACAGTGCTCCAGAGGGAGCAAATTACACTCTTATTTAAAGGACCAGCAACATCTTCCCGTTTATTCTTAGAGAACAAATGTTAGCTTAGCTAGCTGAGGTATAAGCTAACGTGAGTTGATTCTATCAATAAAATAAGTACACAAATCCCTTTCTTCTGTTTACTTTATTTGCCCTGCTTCAAATCCTTGCCCTACTGCCTGTTATGTAGTCTTGAGGGAAGGATTTAAAGGAATATTTGTGGTCACAAAATATTGACTAGAATTTAAAAATGCTTTTTAATTAACACAGTGGAACACTTTGAGTTCCTTTGCACTACACTGTTAAAACACAGTTAATGATTCCAGCTAGTATGAACCCTGCAAGAGAGGCAGGGTTAACAGTCAACCATACCCCAGGAACAGCATAGTAAAAGGATAAGCAATTTTCATCTTACATAAGTTTAGATGAACAATGGTCTTCCACAAATCTCTTTAAAATGAGGACAAAGACATCCTATATGTGAATGGTATATTTTCAGTTACATTAAGACAAAAATTAATCTGCCTTCTTTGTTCAGTTCTGCAGATACCTGAAAACCTTTAGCCTATTTTTTTTTTTTCTTAAAGAGGGGAGCCTTTAGCTGGCTGCCCCTGCCCAGCTCACGGCATAGTGGCTTCAATTTCTCTGCAACCTCCTCTTGATAATTTACTGTCTAATTACAGGACTTCTGTAGTTGTTGTATGCAGTAATAGGCTGTGCTGAACAGGCTGTAGCACAGCTCCAGACGTAAAAGGGCAGACAGTGGTAGCTCAATTGTGAAAGGATATGGTGTAAACAAAGCCAGCAGATATGTCCATAAACTTGCTGCCCTCGGGTATAGATGACTCCCAGTTAATGCTAGATTAGTAGGCACACTTGGAATCACAACTCTGTAGAAGTTTCCAGATTTCAGCAAAGATGAGTTAGCAAAGAAGCATCTGAAAGCAGGCAGGCAAAACCAGGGTTCCACAGTGAGCCAGCAAGAAGAAGTGAGCACCAACGTTTTTGCATGCAGAGCAGCTCTCAGTGCAGGCTCAGAGCAGAGATGCTGCTCACTGAGGGACATTGCTGTCCCTTCTGTCACAGAGGAATGCCATGAGATCCATGCGTCTGCCTGTGCAGTGTCGTAGCAGGATCTGCTTCTACCTGGCTACTGCACTAGCAGAGAGCAGCAGTGGTCTGACGTATTGTGCTTCCTTCTTAGAAACACTTGAAGCAACTCTTGATTTCAGTTTTTTTTAAGGGCAAGTAATTCTTACAGTTATTCAGGGGACATTTAACCAGTGCCTGTAGGGCTCGGGGTCTGGGAGAGATATGATGTACAACAGAAGGGCATTTTGAGTGAAACAGTGGGAATTGTGTTTCCCAGAGAAAAACATTTCATTAAATAATATCCTGGTTTATAGTAATCGCTACTCTTGGAAGTAGTGAGCTTGAGGCAAGGATAAAATTACACCTTTATGAGCACAGAGCAAGTATTGGCCATTGGGATCTGGGAGCAAATGACTGGAAAGTGTTATGAGACCATATCCCTCCTTGCCTCCTGTTCATAGGACTGTATCAAGCCCAGTGAAGGAACATGTAGAGAAGGAGTTTTAAGGGGCAGCATGTTGGGTGGCCATGCTCTGAAGGGCTTCATCCTTTTTCAGTGTCTATGCTGTGCTGTAAAGGACAGTGCACCCTTTTCCAAACTATACACAGCCACCCTTGTTTTATTCTGAGTTTTCCTTATTTTACCCCAGAGATGAGTTAGATATTTTTCAAATGGACAGTGGACACCAGCTGCTGATGTTCTTGCATTTTTTTTTTCTAGTTAATTAGAATAGTGGTGGTGTTTCTTTTCAAAGAAAGCCTTTCTTCTGCTCCTAAAGGAAGCACTCCCATGCGATCCTCATCTCCTCTGATAAACTTGGCAACCTCTCTTTTTTCTCTGTAAAACTGTCAGTTTTCAGAAGCAGTTATGTGCTTCTGTAGCCATTTGACCTCACTTTTTATTCACTGTCTGGAGAGAGGTTCTCTTAAGTAAGAACAAAAAGCAAATGACACCCCTTCTGAACTGCAGGACAGAGGTCTTCTCGTGACAGATGCCTAACGGATTAGAAAGGTGTTTTAGTTCAGATTTCCAGTAGGAAGCATGTATGTTTGCCCTCCACTGAAGCCTTTGCTGCTTTCAAAAAGTGCCTGTAGAGGTGGTGTTCCCTTGGCATGGGACATAATCAGAAATTCCCGGGAGACAAGTATTGAGTGCTGCTTGGCATTATGCTTACGTATCTGTAGGTTGGGAAGGAGGAAGTGCTGCTATAGGGAGCCCAAACAGAACTTTAAAATGTGGGCAGGTATGTGAACTGGTGAGTCAGGTGGGTACGGGATGGACAAGGGTGTGACTGGTACTGAATGTAAATGGCAGTGACACAAGAGGTTCTAACAGGCAGCCTTTCAGCTACTGTTGGATTCTCATTTTAAGGTCTGGCTATCTTTCCCAGCTGGAAACATAAAAAAAGACTGGTGGGGTTTGGTGGCTTACCTCATGTTAGCATGACATGGCCATACCTGTGGCACACAGACTTGTTTTGGCGTGCAAGAGGTGGATGGGATCGCGTACATTCAGGTTGCCTGTGACAGTGCAGTGTGTGGGTGCTGCCTGTGGCATTGCCCGGTTTGACAGGTATGTGATTTCTATAGTGTGGTAAGTGTGCAAGGTGGTAGATGTTCATCACCAGAATCCATGGAGGGTGTCTGTTTACCAGGACTGGATGCCCTTTCTAGCATGCAGACGTGGTGAGATGCAGAGAACACAGTTGTGTAGGAGATGTGTTCGGTTTCAGTGAGGGCCTTAGAAATATTTCACAGCCAGAAGAGACTTTCGGTAGAAAAAAATGTTGTGTCCGTAAACAGTAGCACTGTTTATCACTCCTCTCTCTGTCTGGGTAGATGTGACTTTATATCTTGGATTCTACCATAAAAGATTATCTATTTGGGTTCTCTTCAGGAAGAGGGATGAATGTTTTGTACCACATTATGGGGCTGTGGTGCAGCTCAACGTTTGAGCATTGGCATGGGATGCAGAGACCTTGCTCCTTACTAGGAACTACTTGTAAACTTCAAACAGGTTTGTATTCATCTTCCTCTTCTCTGCTGACTCCTAGTCAGTGTGGAGGCTTTGTCTGTTTTGTTCATATTTCTGTTGAGATTTGTTTGGCTATTTTGTTTCCCCTTTTGCCCAGGAGGGTTAGGGACAAGCTGCTCTGCCACGCTTAGTTCAGGCAGCCTGTACTCCGTTGCTCTGACTGCACTCCCGAACTATCCATTTCTATTTGGGCTCTAACGTGATGGGATCGAGGCCGGGGGAGTATTTCCCTTTCTGTTCTGGATGTTGTCTTTTGAGCCAGCCTGACTTCACGGTCCGAGCCCCGATCCCTCTGGAAAGCCGGTGTTTGTTCTCAGGCTGACCAGGCTCCGCTGCTTTGGCCAGCCTGTGCTGGGGCCCGCAGCTCCTTCTCGGATCGAACTGCGGGGACACTTGCTGGAATTTCAGGCCGGGTTCAGCGCTCTGCAGATCCGCGTTCTCGG
>NW_010292891.1:0-5934 GCF_000700745.2 Antrostomus carolinensis | reverse complement strand
CCCAAACCAGTCTGTGATTCTATGAAACTTCCCAAATGTTGATTCCTCCTCTAGTGGGAAAACAGCAGCTCGTTGGGTTAATTACAGCTGGTGGTCCTGGTGGACACCTGGACTGTCCCGGGCACTGTGTCCTCTGCAGAGCTGTTGCATCCCAAGGATGCTGCTCCACCCCTGCCCCTTGGTTCTCTGCCGTTTAACTGGGGCAGTCCAACAGGCAATGCCAGCGTTTACAAAAGAGTGGCAGCAACTAGATTGGCATGGAAATGGCCAAATTAATTTAAAAAAATGAGGATTTTTTTTGTGTAGAAATAATAAGAACTCAGACTCTGGAGAAGCTGTCTGACGGGAGATGCTATCCTGGTGCTGACAGGAGGCAGCGAGAGGAGTGCAGGCAGCGAGGAACTCAGTGCCTGCAAAGACGACATCCCTCTGCCTGCTACTTTCAGCCAGCGGTGGAAGCGTGAGCAGGCAGGTAGCTAATTACCTATTGGGAATCCAATGCGTTTGGGTTTCTTTTTTATGTCTTTTATGAGGTATTTTGTCACACCTGCAAAATTCAGACGTGGATCGATAGCCTCTTCTCCTCCTCCCACATAAACTGGGTGTCTGAAGTTGGCCCCTTTCCTAGGCAGCAAAACTCCTTGTGCTTTTTTGGAGGCATCTAGCCAGTCCTCTGAGCTAAAAATGCAGGAGAGAGGGCACCAAAATAGAGCATTTTGGAGTTCAGGTCACTTATATTTACTTAACCAAGCTGGAGATCAGCCAAAAGCAAAAGCAAAAAAAAAACAGAATGGAAGAAACACTGATTGCAACCAAACTCACTTCCTGAAGAAACCATAAAGGGCGAGAACAGAAAATGGTGAGCTTTCCCCGTTGATTTAAGCAGAGAATAAATTTCTTCCTGTCCTTAATTTTCACAAGTCCTTTATAACAGCAAGAAAAAGCAAGTTGGGGTAAGCTCAGAGACATCGAAAGCTGTTGAAAAACCAAAGCAGTGAGGCTGCTGCTCGAGCAGCGCGGGGAGTTTGCTCCTCATCTGATCTGTGTCGACGCGTGATGGGAGGATACTGGTGTCTCCTGGAGAGCTGTGGTGGGAGGATACTGGTGTCTCCTGGAGAGCTGTGGTGGAGCGGGGCAGCTGCCAGCCCTCTTGCACCAGCAGGTCTCTGCTGTCTTTATTTATGGGCAGTTCCCATCACGCAGAGGAGTCCCTGCAACACCCGGAGCACCCACAGCCCAAGGCGAGGGCTGGTGGGACCAGGGCAGCCTCACAGCTCCGGTGCTTCCCTCTGGGCAGGTGGGTGTCTGGGAAAGGAAAGGGAAAGGGGAGAGCACCTGGGAAATCCTGGTGCCTGCTCACAGTTTCTAGGTGAGAGCACCAACTCTGGTCTCTCAGGTGGCTGAGGTATCACCAGCTCTTCGCGGCCTTCCACCTAGTTGGTATTTTCATTAAATTCATGGGAACGTCCCTGTCTGAGATTCCAACCCTCTGCCAGAGTTCCCTGATAGGAGCCAACGGAAAGACTTGAGGGGGGAAAACGTGTGGAGCCGTGCAGAGTCTGCTTGTGCAAGTTGTGTTTGTGCAGGAGAGCGGGATGAGCCCGAGCTCCTTCCTCCCAAACTCTCAGGAGTCTCCTGTGCCAGCTGCACCTCCTGCCCACGGGGCCAAAGCCGGAGCTGGGACAGTGGAGGTGACAACCACGGTCCCCTGGCAGGGGAACTGGGGTAGATCCCTCCTCACCAGGCTGCACGTGTCCCCAGGTGGGAGCAGTGAATGCGACCAGGACCCGGGAAGCAACGCGGGGGAGAGTCAGAGATGATTAAAGGGCTGGGAAGGAGACTGGCAGGAAATGTGAGAGAGTAAATCAGTCAGGCTTGCCTAAGTTATGACTAAATGGGGAGCGTGATACATCTGCAAATATTAGAAATGTGTAAACACAGAGGAGGGAGAAGGGTGGTTTATGGAATGATTGAAGGGAATGAACTTTGGGATGGAAAAATGTAGGTCAAGTATGAAGGAAAACTTGTAGGCAGCGAGATAAGTGTTTTCAACAGTAAAACAACCTCCTCGAGGAGGTCCCATTGATGGAGATAGCTACAGCTGAGCCAGATGAGGGGCTGGAGAACAGGCTGAGCGGGAGGGATGGGCTCACTGTGCTCCCTCTGGTCCTTCCAGGCAGGTAACAGAGCAGTTACCCTGCAGACGTGGCTTTTCTGTGTCCCCTTGGCACCACCAAACAGTTGGATCCCCTGGGAAGTGTGGAGCAGCATCTTCACCCACTGCTCACCCTGTTGGGTGCTCAGGGAGCTTCGGTGCTTCAGATGTTCAGATGGGTGTCTTGTCCCAGGATGCTCTCTCTCTCTCTCTCTCTCTCTATCTCTCTCTCTCTCTCTTGCCTAACTCAGCTAATTACTAATGATTAAAATAATAACTCATTTTTAGAAGATTGAAATGAAGGAAATTCACACCCCCACCCCCCCCCAAAATGCTTTCAGTCTTCAATAGACCTAAAAACACTTTGGAAAACATGTTTCCTAGTGATTTTCACGGGAGTGTTTGTTGGGGGCAGGTCTGTGTGCCTGCCCGCTGCCTGCCCAGCCCGGTGGGCTCTGGTGGGACCAGCGAGCCAGTGCCACTGCCTGCGGGACAACTGCCTGCTCTCCTGGGGTTGTGTGTCTCTGTCACCATCCTCAGTATGTCCCTCCCAGAGGCATCCCCACATTTTGGGCTGTGACATGGCTGTGACATGCTCTTGGGGGCAGGGACCTCTCTGTTTTGCTCCAAGTTACTTGTGTGTATTTACAGTCGTGTGTAAATAAGAGCGTGGTGTTGAGGCAGGGACTTGCCAAGTCCTCAGACCAAAGGAAGGATGTGTCCCATCTGGCTGAGCCCTGGACAGTCAGTGGGTGGTTTGAAGCCTCTTTTATACCTTCTGGTACTCCATCCTGTTTATCGTTAAGGTGTCACTGTCCACTGAGATGTCTGACCCTCCTTTGTGTCTTGTTGAGGTCCCGTGAGCAATGACAGATGCTTTTCTGAAGGAGAAAAGCTCATCCTGCTTGTGGAGTGTCATCAGCCACCCCACTGAGGGGTCCTTCTGTGTCCTCCTCACTGCCCCACCATCCCCTTGCTCCCAACGTGGTCCCAGGGAAGCAGAGGCCGGTGGGGAGGACACATGTCACAGCTGGGGTTGTGGCATCTCAGGAGCATGGGCTGTGCTCTCCCTACCCAGCTCCCCTCCTCCTCCTCCTCGGGATCCACTCGGGCACATGCAGATCCAGACCTCGAAGCTCTCCCTCCTGGTTGTGTCCTCACAGGCTGACTGCAGAGTCCATCCCTTCTCTGGAGCTCATCCAGTGTCTGAGCAGTCAACATCCAATGGACCAGGGAGAAGAAACAGGAGCGCAGCTGGATTTCCCACATCCCAGCTGAAAGCCCTGACCACAGAGCTGTTGACTGCTCTGAGATGCCTGCTCCAGATATATTGTGTCCTGGTCCCGATTAAACTTTTTGTGATGAAAGTTTCACCAAAACTAAACATGCTTCCATGAAAATTCTGGTTTTCATGATTTGGCATTTTCCAGGGGAAAGGGGGAAAAAAAAAAAAAATAATAATTAAAAAAAAGAAACTGAAATAACTTGCCAAGAATTTCCCAACCAACTTTA
Source organism: Antrostomus carolinensis (assembly GCF_000700745.2). NCBI lineage: Eukaryota > Metazoa > Chordata > Aves > Caprimulgiformes > Caprimulgidae > Antrostomus > Antrostomus carolinensis. The sequence goes on along the minus strand of NW_010292891.1, from coordinate 2,267 downwards.
ATCCTGAGACATCACCATGGTCCAAACAAATGATGATAAGGATCTATGGAAACATGGGGAAACAAAGAAGTGATGTTTTTAAAGCCTCCAGAAAAGAAAAATGCAGCTGGAAGGAGGAGCACGGGGTTTTCTCCAAGCACGCCGAGGAGGGAAATTCATTCCCTTTGAATCACGGGGAGTCCTTTCTAGTTGGTTTCAAAGGAAGTTGGATGTGGTTGTGACCATGACCTTAACTCTGTTGCTAGATAGATTCATAGATGAGCTGGAAGCACCATGGAGGGTGCTGCTCTTCCCAGCGCTGTCATGGGTTTCTCGCAGCCTGAGGAATGCCTGATGACCATGAGAAACCAGACATCTCCCTCCCTTTTACAGCCAGTGAAGACAATTTCCACCCGTGCCTGATGCTCGGGAGATAAAGGGGGATGTGGACCCTTAACTGAAGCCATCTGGGCCGTGCCCAGCCAGCTGCCATGGGCACAAACACACGGAGGGTGGAAGGGAAGAGCTGGATTTGGCTGAGGAAGATCATCTGGGTCAGCTGTGAATACAAGCTGCTTTCTCACCCCCTGCTCACCAGTGGCTGTGGCAGTGGCAGGGGACCTAAGGGAGGGGAATGAGGGACCTGGCAGGCTGGAGGGACAGGGTGGCAGGGTGAACCTTGCAGGTTGCTTTTATTTCTGGACACATTGCCAAGCACAGCTCTGACCAGTGGACCGGCGAGCGGAGCGCACAGGGGTGTCCGTACCGCTGTTGGGGTGTCACAGTGTGCCTGGAAAATGAACTGTGTCCCCTCCAAGTTGTGCCCATTTGAGCCAAAAGAAACAGCAGAGCGAAAAGTGCCGGATTTCTATGAATTGGGAATGTCCCCCAGCAGCAGGCAGAGGGGTGGGGACGGTGGGGAGGGTGTTAGTGGGTGGCAGAGAGGGGTGAGCCTGCGGCTGCAGCGGCTGCGTGTGCTGTGTCCCAGCGCCTGCTCCTGCCCAGCACTTTTCCAGCAGGCAGAGACTTTTGGGAAATGTCCAAAAATGATCAGTCCATCATCTGTTTTGCTGTCCCATGTCCCATGTCCTGAGCTGATGGGGACCATAGTGCTTTAGAAGAGGTGTAAATCCCTGTCCTGGAGGAGCAGCAGGGTGTCTGGCAGGGAGGAAGATGCTCTGGGATGGGCAATAAGTGGTGCTGGAATTTTTCACACGATGGACCAAGCTCTCAGGCCACCAGTCTTGGCAGAGTCCCTGCAGTCTGTCACAGTGCCTGTCTATAGGGGACATTAGTCCATGTGGTTAATTAGCTTTATTTTTGTGGTGGATTTAGTTTGTTAGATGAATTCCACAGTCCTAACACTTCAGTGGTTTATTTTAATTGATCGGTGAGTTCCATAAGCGACCCCAGTGCATTGAGTCCTCCCTTCCCCGTGTCTCTGCAATGCTTTGGGGAGTTGACATGTCTCTCTTGGTGACTTCCCTTAGGCTGTCTACAAAGCCTGGCTTTGCTCCGAGTATTTCAACGTGACCCAACAACAGTGCCGACAGCGGATCCCATGCAAGCAATACTGCCTGGAGGTGCAGACCAGGTGCCCGTTTGTGTTACCAGACAATGATGAGCTGATCTATGGAGGTTTGCCTGGCTTCATCTGTACGGGTAAGGAGGTCTGGGGAGCGGGGCTGGGCTCCCACACACACCCCTGGGGCATGGTGGGATGGGGCAGGGGTGGGTACCGATGAGTCTGTCACACTTTGCAAGCCATGTGCCAGGTTTGGAAGGTGTTTTGGGATGGAGGGGGAGGAGGTGTGGTGTGGAAGCATGTGAAGCACTGCCTGACTGCTGCAACGTGAGGTGTAAGGGGTTGATGGAGACACAGCAACAGCCCAGCAGCTTGGGGCAGGAATTGAGAGCCTCACCTCTAATGGAAAGCTACAGCAAGCATCTAAGGGGGTGGAGGTGACAGGATTAAAGCAGGGCTGGGACATTTAACTGCTACAAGGAGAAGTCATGTAGGACATGTCCCAGGGCTGTGGTCTCTAGCCCTGGGACTAGCCCCACTGGGGGATAGTCCTGGGAGGTCTCTGGGCGTCCTGCTCCTAAGGCTGTGCCCATCGCATGGTGCATGGCTGGCAGGCACCTGGGCTTGGTCCCTCTGCAGCTCCATCCATGTTCTCCTGCTGACCCTCTCCTCTTCCTCTGCTTCCTTCACGCAGGGCTGCTGGAGAACCAGCTGCCCGACGAGGAGGCCAAGTGCTGCGAGGTGCAATGGGACTCCTGCGACC
>NW_010292890.1:0-1439 GCF_000700745.2 Antrostomus carolinensis | reverse complement strand
TTTTTTCCCCATTTTCAGGGTTTTTTTCCCCGTTTTCAGGTTTTTTTCCCCGTTTTCAGGGTTTTTTCCCCATTTTCAGGGTTTTTTTCCCATTTTCGGGGTTTTTTTTTCCCATTTTCGGGGTTTTTTTTCCCATTTTCGGGGGTTTTTTTTCCCCATTTTCGGGTTTTTTTTTTCCCATTTTCGGGGTTTTTTTTTTCCCATTTTCAGGGGGTTTTTTTTCCCATTTTCAGGGTTTTTTTTTTCCCATTTTCAGGGGTTTTTTTCCCATTTTCAGGTTTTTCTGTGGTGTTTTTTTCATTTTTTTCCCGAAAATTTCCCTTTTTTCCCTTGTTTTCCCCCAGAAAAAAACCTTTACCTTTTCACCAAAAATCTCTCATCCTCTGACTTTTTATTTTTTCACCAAAAATCCCTTCTCACTTTTTTATTTTATTTTATTTTTTTTTAGCAAAGTGCCTTTATCTCCTTTTTTAATTTTTTTTTTCAGGAAAAAAGCCCTTTTTTCCCTCATTTTTTATGAAAAAAGCACTTTTTCCCACTTTGTTTCTAATTTTTTTTTGAGGTAAAAAATATTTTTATTACCAGTTTGGGATTTTTTTTCTTTCAGAAAATAAATTCTTTATTCACTTTTTTTTAGGGGAAAAAAGCAGCTTTTATTTCCTCTCCTTTTAAGGAAAAAGCCCATTTATTTATTTTTATTTTAAGAAAAAAGTCTTTATTCTTTATTTACCTCATTTTTTTCCCTGCAGGGAAAAAAAAAAAAAAAAGTAAAAAAGCTCTTATCTGATTTGGGGTTTTTTTTCCCCAGAAAAAATGTCTTTATTCCCTGTTTCTTTAAAAAAAAAATATAAAGCCTTTACCAAGTATCTTTTTATTTTTTCCCCAGAAAAAAATCATAATTATCTGGGGGTTTTTTCACCCAAAATGACCCTATTACCATTTTTTTTTCACCAAAAACCCCTTCAACCTTATTTATTTAATTCAGAAAAAAGCTCTTATCACCTTTAATTTTATTTATTTCTTTTATTAAGGTTATTTTTAGGAAAAAAATCCCCTTTTTTGCTACTTTTCTTCAAGGAAAAAAAACCCTTATTTATTTTTTCTCTCAGAAAAAAGCCTTTATTACCTATTTTTATTACTGGCCAAACCTCGTTATTCCTGTTTTTCACCAAAATACCCTTATTCCCTCTTTTTCTTTAAGGAAAAAAGTGCCCAAATTCCTTATTTTTACCAAAAAAGCCCTTATTACCTGTTATTTTTCACCCCAAAAAATCCATTTTATTAAGTTGGTTTTGAGCCTCAAGTTCTTATTTCCAGGTTTCTTGGAGGTTTTTTTAAGAAAAAAACCTTATTCCCTGTAATAAGATAATAATAATCTATTTTTATTTCTATTTTTAATAATATTTTATAATATATTGATATAAAAAAATAGATTTTTA
>NW_010292889.1:0-489 GCF_000700745.2 Antrostomus carolinensis | reverse complement strand
AGGTCTACCCTCAGCCTCCTTTTCTCCAGGAACTTCCTTTTCTCCAGAAGACATCCTTCCATGACACCATAAACCCCTTGTCTTTCTACAACAGGTATCTAAACCACTTCAGATGGATGCTCTAAATCATGTGGTTGCCTTTCTCTCTTGAGCTCCATCGACCTGCCCTGCTGACACACACTTAGGTCAAAGTTAGGTGAGATGAGCTTCACCCATGTCTAAAAGTCCATCTTGTGTTCCCAGGGAGGGGTTAATGAGCTAGAGATGCTCCAGCAATGCAGGAATCATCTAAAAACCACCTCAAATCCTTGAATTTTTGAGGTTTTTCTTTCCGAAACCCATTTTAGTCATAAATGACAGTCTAAAAATAAAAGACCTCCACCAAAAAATCATCTCCTTTCTTCGCCGTGTCATTTCCAGTGCCTGAAGATGATGTTACATTATGGTATCAGCGTGTAAAAATAAAATAGAATAAAATAAAATAAAATA
>NW_010292888.1:1189-1431 GCF_000700745.2 Antrostomus carolinensis | reverse complement strand
TATTTACATACACCACGCCCCTGAACCCCTGTATTTACATACACCACACCCCAAACTCCCTAAATTTACATACACCACACCCCCAAACCCCTATATTTACATACACCACACCCCCAACCCCCATATTTACATACACCACACCTCCCACAACACATATTTGCATAAACCACACCCCCAATTCACTGTATTGACCAACACCATGCCTGTATTTGCATATACCATGCCCCCAACCTCCATATTTG
>NW_010292888.1:0-1135 GCF_000700745.2 Antrostomus carolinensis | reverse complement strand
CAATCTCTATATTTGCATATCCCGCCCCCCCAATTCACTGTATTGACCAATACCACCCCCCCAGCCAGTGTATCTGCATAGCCACGCCCCCAACCACATTAGCCAACACTTTTATTTGCATACACCAGCCCCCCAATCTGCTACATTTGCATAGACCACACCCCCAGGACCCAACCTGAGCCCCAAACCATCTAAATTTTGATGGTTTTTGGGTTCTTTCAGGGGGGAAAAGGGGTTTGAAGCCCCTCCCCAGAATGGGGGTTACCTGCTGGTCACAGCGGCGTCACCTCCGGGGGGGTTTGGGGTGAGGGGCTCAGCCCCCAGCATTACCCCGCGGGTGCTGAGCATCAGGATCCGGCCCTGAAAGACAATTAATGATTTTAATGATTGAATTCAGGAAAAAAAGAACCCCAAAAAACCCCAAAACCAACCAAACCAACCAACCCACAGGGCAGATGATTGCGCCGAGTCTCCAGAAATCCCCAGGCCAGCACCTCCTCCACCCCTTCTTTTAATTATTTTTAATTAATATGATTTTTTCAGAGGGACACTGCACCAAAAACACATTAATGGGCATTGATGTAGCAAAATCACCACTGGTGTGGAGAGAAAACCCCCCAAATTGCACCAAAAGAGACCCCTGAGGACTCAATTTTTAAATTATGGTTGCTAAAGTTATTTTTATAGATAAACAAACTAACAAAACACTCTCAATTATTTTTAATTACTTTTAATACATCCCCTCGGATAAAAAACAGCCACCAAAAGTATCATTGACAGAGCAAAAGGAGAGGCAGGAGCCAGGTGACATCATCAATTTTAAGTTTTCTCCCTTAAAATCTGTTGTTTAGATTCTGTCAGTGTCATCACGCCTTCCTAAAATAAAACTTGTCTGCATAAATCCTGATTTTTGGATGAAAAAATTTAAGAAGATTGGGGGGGGGGGTCTGCCTGAGAGACCTGTGCTTATTAATTTGTCACAGCTCGCTAATTTGTGTTTTATGTCACAGGTGGAGAGCAGTGATTGAATTTAAGGATTTAACACTTATTTTAAAAAAAAATAAATATATATATATAAAGTGTATTTTCACAACTATTCACTTACTAAAGGAATATATATGAAAGGAATATATAA
>NW_010292887.1:0-777 GCF_000700745.2 Antrostomus carolinensis | reverse complement strand
GGGGGCTTGAAAGACAGCCCCAGGGAAAGAAGGGGGGCTTGAACCCAGAGAAAAGGAGGGGGATTGAAAGACAGCCCCGAGGAAAGAAGGGGGGTGCCTGAACCCCAGGGAAAAGGAGGGGGCTTGAAAGACAGCCCCAAGGAAAGAAGGGGGGGCTTGACTGATAGCCCCGGGAAAAATGGGACAAGGAAAAAGGTCCCAGGGAAAAGGGGAGCAAAAAGTCGCCCCAGGACAGTCCCCTGGGGTGGGTTGATTGGCCAATTAGGACTATGATCCCAATACCAAAAGTAAAGACAAGATTATGATAGAATGGACAAAAAAAAAAAAAAAAAAAAAGACCCGACCATTTGTATTGGCCAAGGCAGGGGTCTTTTGAAGGCTGGATATACCAAACTTTATAAACCTCTATGTAAATTTTAAGAAACGTATTTGTGTCCGTGTGTGTCTGAGGGGGTGTGTTTTTGTGTCTGTGTGTGTGTCTGTCTACCCCGCTCCGTACCACCATCCCCCGATTGTCCCACCCTCCCCTGGGAACAGACTGGCAATTAGCACTAGGGAAAGGTCTGATAAATCCCAAAGGTCTCCTATTCTCTTTCCAAGAGCCAGAAAGAAAACCTCTTTTAAAATAATGAAAATAAGGGGAAAAGAGGACGATATAGGAGAAAACCCTGAAGTAAGTTTATTCCCTTTAAGAGAAGTGCCTCTGAAGTGGAGGGGGGGCACAAGGTGGAAGAGAATTTGTCAATGTTCCTCTAACTTCTACTGAAGTTAGGAATT
>NW_010292886.1:0-1026 GCF_000700745.2 Antrostomus carolinensis | reverse complement strand
AATAATAATAATAAATAATAATAATAATAACGAGAGAGAAAAAAGGTAACGGTTGCTTTACTTACCTTTTTTTTAGAAGGACTAGTTTATGAAACTAGTTTTAGACTGAACTTCTGTGTTTTATCGAGACTTTTTGTACAGTATTTATCGTTCACCCAAGAGACATAGAGCGTTTATTTGCAAAAGAGGAGAGAAAGAGAAAGGGAAAGGGAAAAAAAGGAAAGCGAAAAGACAAAAAATATCAATAATAACCACACAAAGTTGTAGGCGATGCCAACTTTTATACCGCGCGGAACCGCTACGATTTCAGTCACGGATCGCTTCTTGCGAAGGCTTTTTATTGCCTAATTAACTCGAAGTTGATAGGGAAACAGTTCTCATTTATTACTCGTGTACTAAGGCAAATCCAAAACCACTCTTAAAAGTTTTTTGTAGATGCTCTTCCGTTTTTTATTTTTTGTTGGGTTTTTTTTTGTTATTTGTTTCTTTATTTATAAAGTTTTTTTTCTTTTGGAGGCTGCAATGGGTTTTTTTCTGGGTTTTGTAAAATTTTATTGTATCTGGATCTTTTTTGTTTGTTTGTTTCCTCTTTGGTTTTGTTTTCTTTTTGTATCATTTCTTGTAAATGTATTGTGAAATAATTTTATTTAGGCGTTACGAGGGAATTCAGATTGTGTATATAGTTTACTAAAAAGCCTTTCTGCTAAACAGAAATCCTAAGGATGCGTTCAATTTTGAGTTAAATAAATTTCAAAGCGGAAAAAGTCACCTGTTTTTTTTTTTTTATATATATATTTTTTTTTTTTTTTAAGTGCCAAAAAACCTAACCGGAGTACATGGTAGTTTTTACTATGGCATGCCTGGAAATACAGCAGGTAAACCGAGAATATGGGGAGGGAGTTTTAAACCGTAGCGGCGAACAGAATGAAGTGCGATCCCGCTGTGAATGTCGATGTCTCTTAATCCGTATAAATCAGGAGGGACGACAGTAGATTTATTTTAATATTCGTTCCGTATTGCGGGGGA
>NW_010292885.1:0-1209 GCF_000700745.2 Antrostomus carolinensis | reverse complement strand
ACACGAGGGGTGGTGGGACAGTGAGGGGACACGAGGGGTGGTGATGGGACAGTGATGATACTTAGGAGGGCAGTGATGGCTTGGTGAAGGGACGTGGGCAGGCAGTGATGGGACAGTGAGAGGACCCAGGAGGACAGAGATGGTACCCAGCTGGGCAGTGATGGGTTGGTGAGGGGACATGGGCAGGCGGTGATGGGACAGTGAGAGGACCCAGGAGGGCAGTGGTGGGACAGTGATGATATATCCAAGAGGACAGTGTTGAGTTGGTGAAGGACCATGGGCAGATGGTGATGGGACAGTGATGGTAGTACCCAGGAAGCAGTGATGGTACCCAAGAGGCAGTGATGGGTGGGTGAGGGTACCCAGGTGGGTGGTGATGGGTTGGTGATGACATCCAAGAGGGGTTGGTGAAGGGGCACAGTCAGTCATGGGGGGTAGGGATGGTACCCAGGCAGGTGGTGATGGTACTGAGGTGGGCAGTGATGGGTTGGTGAGGATACCCACCTGGGCAGTGGTGGGCTGGTGAGGGTAATCTCTAACTGGCCTTTTCTCTCCCACCTCTCCTGACCAGCTCTTTAGGACAGGGCTTTGCTCAGGTGTTGTTCTCATCCCTTACTCACCACAACCCCCCAGAATCCCCCACCTCATTACCATCACCAGCAGCACATCCCCCGCTGGTCCGAGCGCTCTCCATCTCAAACACGTTCTCCAGGGCCACCACAGGAGACCCTCGCTCCTGGCTTTGTGTCCACACGGTGCTGCCGGTGCCCTTGGTTCGGTGCTGTCGCACTTGCCCGTGTTAAAGTTTCATCTCCAAGAACCCCAAAAACCCCCGGCAGTGAGTAGGTGCCTTGTTCCCACACTTGCAGTGGGTCAGCGAGCCCGTTACACATCCAGGCAGAGGATATTAGTTATTTTTCACTTTATATTTACATACTTTACATTTAAAACTAAAGTGCTCAATAGATTTGATGCCTGGGAGAATAAATTAACAGGGGGAATTCACAACATCTCCAAGAACCCCAAAAACCCCCGGCAGTGAGTAGGTGCCTTGTTCCCACACTTGCAGTGGGTCAGCGAGCCCGTTACACATCCAGGCAGAGGATATTAGTTATTTTTCACTTTATATTTACATACTTTACATTTAAAACTAAAGTGCTCAATAGATTTGATGCCTGGGAGAATAAATTAACAGGGGGAATTCACAAC
>NW_010292884.1:9950-17201 GCF_000700745.2 Antrostomus carolinensis | reverse complement strand
GTTGAGGTGGGCAGGGGGAGGTAGAGAACGTCTGTCCCTAATTGAAAGGGAGTCTGTGTATGTGGGATTAAAGAAACGGATGCACACATGGGATTCTTCGAGCTAGATTACCAAAATCTGCGTACTCACTGATGCAGAATGATTTAGAAAGTTCCTTAGTGAAGTGCTCTCGTGTTCTCTAGGTTTATCTTGTGCCTCTTTACAGTGTGCTCCTAGACACGTGGTAGCAGAGAAGACACGGGGAAAATGCAGTGGTGCTCAGTTGACTTCAGTGCTGTCTGTGCGGGATCACAGGCAGCCCCGTCCGGTGTTCCTCTGCACTCACCAGTGTTATGGCTCCAGTCATTGTGTCCCAGCAGCTGCTTTGCAGTACCTGTGCTCCTGAGTTTTCAGCTTTTCCTTAAGCTACTCTGAGTGGAGTTGAGATAATTATTTAAAACACAATTATGTAGCGTAGTAAGGACAGGACCTTGCTTCCTTTTTTTTTTTTTTTCTTTTGTTTTCTTTTTTGATGCTGTATGACTGAATTCTGTTCCAGCACCCATGTTTCCTGCCCACTTTAACTGTGGTTTCTTTGAATCCTCACCAACATGCACAGTAGTATCGTTTTGTTGGTCTCTGCAGGCTGATTTGACTGATGCTTCCACCAGGTGCACAGTCTGTATCTTCTCACTGAGGTCTGAAGTGGATTTGTGTAGTGAGGAAATTGCAGGCATGGATCGTGATTCTCCACGTGTGAACTTCCATTTCCAGTAAAGCCTGTCCCTTTGTTATTGCACAGTATGAAGCCTGCTCAGCACCAGGGAGGGGCAGAGCAGGGAATAGCTCTTGAGTAATTTCACTAGGGCACGCTGGAGACTTGATGAGCTCTTGAAACAGGGGAGATGAGTTAACGCATTTTTCTACAAGGTCCTGATGAGGACTATCTCACATGTTGGCAGTGTAGGTTAGCTTGCCTGCCTTGGTGTTGTTTAAATAGAGGACGATAATATGATGTATTCTCAGAATACAGTAAATGCACGATGGTTTTTATAGCTTCAGAAATTCTGGGCAAAGTGCAGCATTTCCTCAGAAGGAAAACAACAGTGCCAACTTGTTAAAACATGCAGTGCATTGACGGTACCAAATATTTGCATGATTTGGAAACAGTTTAAGACAGTATTTACTGGGCAGGCTGCTTCTCTCAGCATCCTGCTGCTTAACATATCAGTGACTCCAATCATGTTGTGGACAAAAAGGATTCTGAAGGATGGAGCTAGGATTTGATACCTAATTTGCTTTGGGGGGCATTTTTATAGAGGGAAAAAAATGCTGATTTTATTAGGACCATAAGATTCTACAGTTGTAAAAATGTGAAATGCACTTTTTTTCCTCCGCTCCTTTAGCACGTAGTATGTGCCCACATTGGCTGAATATGGGAGCAGTTTGACATCCTCCTGAGTTTATGCAGCCTATTAGATATTCCCTGCTAAGTCAGTGCATTGTCAGGTCTGTTTAGCAAGCTTATTTCAGGACTGAATTTGTTTGTTTGTTTTTTAATTTAAAATTCAGTATCTCCAATACCATTACAAATTTAATTGAGGAATAAATTAGCCATGCTAATTAAATGGTAAGTGTGCTGGATGTGGTTCGAATGTAAGCAGCAGTGTCCAGGCCAGTTTTAACAATTTTCTTGAAGCAAGAGTGACCATCTAGTTGCCTAATCTAACGTATTAGATTTTAATTGCCTTATTATTACTCTATAACTATAGCCAGTTGGTTTGAGCAGTACTGCTCGTGTCTTCTAATCACAACAATTTATTCTCAAATCAGAGGGAATATATGAAGGAGGAAGTGGAGGATTGTACTGAAGATGAGGCGACTGAATCGGAAGAAGACCTTGAATTTGATGAAAGAACTGGATGCCTTTCCAAAGGTTCCTGAAAGCTATGTGGAGACTTCAGCGAGCGGAGGCACAGGTGGGCCTTATTGAGATGCTGACATGATTCATGTTGGCTGTTAGCTCAGGGTAGCATACTCTGGGAACAGAAACTTCAATAGGAGGAAGACGGGCATCTGTGTTCATTTGAAACTAGACTAAATTGATTTCTTGATTTCTTTTGTGGACTGACAGAGCTCATCTCGTTAGAGTAAAGACATAATATCCAAATAGATGCATCTATCACTCATCTCAAGGTAGATTTTTCTGTAAAACTGGTGAGATTCAAACCAATGTAAAGGTGCACTGCAAAAAATTCTAACCAATTGCAACTGGACATGAACTGTGCCAAGGCTGTAATAAACCTTTCTCATTTGTTGTCTCACTAAGCCCTTTTGTTTGTGTCAATTCCTTGGGTGAGACTGTGTCAGCAGGAGCTGAAATAAATGCAGGTTGGATTCAGCTCTATGCTTTCATAAAATAGGAAAAACATTCTCCAGAGGTGTCTGAGAGCTGGCTAAGTTAAGCATCAGGATGACGAGCAGCTTTCTAAAGCTTTTTGTCTTGAAGCTGTAGTTGATTTTAAGAGTAAGGAAGAACTTCTTTGAAGAACTAAACACTTCAGGGCATGTGCTTGTACGGTCCTTATTAGTCCCTTGAACTTCTCTCAAGAAGCTGTAGCTGTAAGAACTACCTTTTCTATATGTACCTGAACAGAAAATTGTGCCTGTAAGTTGGGTTGGGTTAGAGGCAGCCTGATCTGGAAATAGTTCCTTAATCTATTGGACTATTGGAATTGTTTGCAGTTAGATAGGAAACTGCTAGCAGTTAGTTTGAAATGTAGGACAAAAATCTCTCTCATGTGCAGTTATGCCTGAAACTCACTTGAATAAAAAGTACAAGAAGTAATTGCAATCTCCAGATAAGCCTTTGAAGTCATTACGCCACTTGTGTAGAAGTAACTATCACAAGGATCTGTATTACTTTGCCGTGTTTCCTGAATTGCAATGTTAATAATTAAAGGATTATTGTATAGAAAATAATCTCTAAGAGCTGATTAAATAACTCTTTGTTAATGTTAGTCCCAGTTCCTGAGAAAACAAGTTGGTTTTGTGTTGTAATTCTTAGAAAAAAAAAATGCTTGAAAATGTCCTTTTTCTAGTATAGCACCATCCTTCATGAGAACTTCACTTTGCTGAAGGGTGCCTTAAGGATTTCTCAATACCAGAAGTTACTTTAGCATTCTTCGGTTTGTCCCAGTAACCTTATAAATAGTAATACAGGATTATCTTATTCTATGCCATTATAAAATTTTAATATAGTATTCACATTTTAGTCAGGATTAAAGTGCCAGGCTTACTTTCTGGTGTGATAGGGATGCAAAACATAGTAAGACTCTTCTCAGAGTTTCAGTGCCTTAAAATCCACTGCAAAAGAAATACTCGTCTCTCAGGTGGGCTGGGAGAACCTTCAGAAAAAAGGATCTATCTTTGGAAATTCTACAAGACTTTATTTCCCTGTTCAGATCCACAACTACCTTTGCTCAGAATTACCTCAAAAGCAGCTGTAATTCTAATTGTTTCCTTGTGTTTGAATAGACAGTATGGCTCCAGCTTTCCTCTTGGATAGCTGGGCTGAGGCTGGCCTACTGTTCTCCAAAAGGAAATTGAATCAGAATAATTAACTGATTGGTGCATCTGCTTTCACGGTGTGCATTGACATGAAGATTTTCACATGTATGATGGTTACGTAGCTCCAGCTGAAAGCTAGAGCTTGAAATGTTGCTGATCATCACAACAGTCAATGCTGCAGCCACTGGAGATAAGTGACCCACATATACCATTAAAATATACCAATTAGTTTTCTTTCAAAGAATGATTTCAGATCATTTCTTTACTTATTTAGCTGTTGGTAGAATGTAGGTTGTAGACGAGTGGAGGTTTGAAGGGACTTGAGGGTGCACCTTCTCCTTTCATGCTTGAATTTAGGATTGAGTTTGCCTGGACCATCCCTGACAGTGATTTGTGGGCGTTTTGTGTTGTATGCTGAGGAGGATCTAGCCTGTTCTTACGTTTTCCATATAGGGATTTCACAACTTCCCCATTATTCTAGTATTTGGCTGTACTTAATGTAAAAAGTTTTCTTGATGCAAAGGCAGGACTTACTCTTTTCCTCTTCAATGTAAAAGCAAATTCTGTAGATACAAAGAGATTTTTCTAAGAGCAGTTTATGGATTTATAAATCAGAGATAGCAGTATTGTACTGGTAATACTTAGATTCTTTAATGTTAGAATTTTGTTCACTTATGTTTCTGAATAAACTTTTTTTATTTGTTTTGACCACTCAGTTTCTCTGATAGCATTTACAACGATAGCTTTCCTGACTATAATGGAGTTCACGGTGTACCGGGACACATGGATGAAATATGAATACGAAGTAGACAAAGATTTTACTAGGTAATTTTTATTCATTATATTTCCTTTTAAAATTTAAGTTGTCTGCATTTCAGGACAGAATAGATTTAAAATTGCAAGCAATTTATGATTGAAATAAAAGCCAAAATACCAAAAGGGGTTTGATTTCTCTTATGTTGACCGATTTGTTTTTTTCTTTTCTGGAGTTTATGAAGAAGAGAAATTGAGATTTCTGCAATGAAGGAGTCAAAATAGCGTAGGTTTGTTGGTGGAATCCCCTGAGGAATTATTTGCTAATAATTCAGAGGACACTGTAATATGTAATTCCACATCAGCTATGTAAACCCCCCAGATTCACATGATGCTTGCTCTAGTTTACACAGGTAGTATATTGCCATTATTCTTTGTGCTACTGGAGGTGAACCTTAAGCACTCAGAACTTTGTGTTGTCTAGAGATGGTTACTGATCTCATCTCCAGTTACGGCCTCCCAAGATCAGCTGAAGATACATTTGCTGTTGGTTTCATGTGCTTTTCTTCCTGAGGTGTTCAGGCACCCGTGAGTCCATGTGAAGTTAATGGAGATTCTGTGCACCGAACACCTTTAAATATCATGTATCTGGAACTAAAATAACTTTAAAAGCTGTTTGACTAGTTGCTGTGGTAACAAGCTAAAGTTACGTATATTAATTGGATGTCTTGGATGTCAGAAATACCAAAGGTTTCTGTAATAAAAAAATAAAAAACCATGTGAGATTTAAGGGAGATGCATCAAAAACTCATGGTAGAGTAAATCCATTCAGACAGATGGGAGTTTCACATTTAGGTCTTTGCTGAAGTAGGTTATTTCCCTGGTGAATCTATCGCATGGGAAGGATAGTCTAGTGGTTAAGAGACATTACGGGACTTGGGAGACACCTGGCTGCAGATTTCCCAGTATGATTGTGGGCTCATCCCTCAGCCTGCAGTTCTGTGGCAATTTAAACCAATGGAGACTGGTGTCACTTTAACTGCTTTTCTCCTGTCAGTTGACCGTGTCTGATCCCAGTGTTGAATCGCTTGCTTATGTGGTTTGTTTGTGGTCAGATAAGTTCCCAGAAGAAGCTGCCTGGAAGAGATAGGACTGTATGACTACAGGGAGGGGATTTATTCATTATAGTTTAAATTACTTTTGTGAAACTAACACAAAAAACCAGTAGGAAATGCCCAGAATATTGGGGAATGCCACACAATCAGACTTCTGGTGTGATGGAGTTTTTTGGGGTGTTGGTTTTGTTTTTTTTCCCCCCTGATGGGAAGAACTATGTTTCATCTCCCCTCATTATGGAAACATTCAGGTTAAAGATCTTAGTATACAGGCATTTTGCTATTATAATATGGGAGCATTTTTGAGAAAAGAGCTTTTTCCAGAAGCAGTGCAAGCAAAACATCCTTATGACATGACAGCATTTTCTGGGAACTGGTTTTAGCAACTTCTCAGCCTGATCATAGAATCATAGAATGGTTAGGATTGGAAGGGACCTTAAAGATCATCTAGTTCCAACCCCCCTGCCATCAGCAGGGACATCTTCCACTAGATCAGGTTGCTCAAAGCCTCATCCAGCCTGGCCTTAAACACTTCCAGGGAGGAGCAGCCACAGCTTCTCTGGGCAACCTATGCCAGTGTCTGACCACCCTCACAGTGAAAAACTTCTTCCTAATATCTAATCAAAACCTCCCCTCTTTCAGCTTAACCCCATTTCCCCTTGTTTTGTCATTAACTGCCCTTATGAAAAGTCCCTCCCCAGCTTTCCTGTAGCCCCTTCAGGTACTGGAAGGCCGCTATAAGATCTCCCTGGAGCCTTCTTTTTTTCAGGCTGAACAGCCCCAACTCTCTCAGCCTGTCTTCATAGGAGAGGTGCTCCAGCCCTCAGATCATCCTGGTGGCCCTTCTCTGGACTTGTTCTAACTGGTCCATGTCTTTCTTATGTTGGGGGCTCCAGAACTGGACGCAGTACTCCAGGTGGGGCCTTACAAGAGCGGAGTAGAGGGGCAGAATCCCCTCCCTCGACCTGCTGGCCACGCTTCTCTTGATGCAGCCCAGGATACGGTTATTGGCCTTCTGGGCTGCAAGCACACATTGTCTGATCCTGAATGTCAGTGTCCTGAGGAATTCTGATTAGGTTTGGAAATAAAATGGCCTGTCTTAAGGACAAAACAGGAGGAAGGTGCTCAAGTATTTACTCAGTGTGTAAAATATTGAAAACTATATATTCTTATTAAGAGTTTGACAAACTCTTAGGCCAGTGGTATTTTAAAAAAATCTTTTAGGAGTTTCATAGTAAAATTCAACAGGGTAATCTGATGCTTTTATCTCTTAAAGTTATGAGTGGTTATCAGAGCTTTAATAATTAAAAGTCCATTGTTGCTCACCCAAATTTTAAACAGTTTATGTTTATTGGTGTAAATTTTGTTATTTGTCTGTGTTTCTGCAAGTAATCTGAGAATTTTAGTAATATGTTTCTTGATACTTGTCCTTAATGTTACTTACTAGCTTTTTGCTTTTTTTTTTCTTTACAGTAAGTTAAGAATCAATATTGATATTACAGTTGCCATGAGGTGTCAATGTAAGTATTCCATCAGTGAAAGTTTTGAAGCACTTTAAAGGCTCTTCAGAGTTTGTATTTGCTTGCGATGTAGTTGGGTATTGCTCAGAGTGTTTTAACAGTGAGATTTCTTCTGATCTTGATGGCATGTAGTGATGTTGATGGCATATGACTCACTGAAAGAAGTGGTAGGAGGTGTGGAGACAGGTATTTATGCCATCTTGTTTGCATCTCACAGAACTTTGCTTTGTCTGTCAGCAAAAAAAAAGATCTGTTGTTCCAGTCTCTCCCTAGCTGGAATATGCTAAAAGCTCATTGTGAGACACAACTCAGCA
>NW_010292884.1:0-9931 GCF_000700745.2 Antrostomus carolinensis | reverse complement strand
ATCACTACATTTATTTATTTATGAACTTGGCAAATATTAACCTGGTCTGTTGTTTAACAATACCGGAACCATCGGGTAATTTCAACCTCCTGATGAACATATGGATGCTTTCCCATTAAAGGCAACACTTAGTATTCTTTTGACATCATTTAGATAATGAACCATTGTTTGTATGGACTGGTTTTGGTTGTCCTGAACTGGGAAACAGAGAGGATACTAGGAATGCAAACAAATTGTCAAGACTCACTTTCTTGACTTAAGTTAAACCTTGCATTGATTGTATGGTACATCAGGACAGGGTTCTGGGCCATCTTGTCAGGACCATGCTTTTGCCAAGAAAGGTTGGGACAGATGATCCTTGATGTCCTTTCCAACCTCATATTCTATGATTCTGTGAATTTATGTTTGTTTCACAAGTCATCCTTTCTTACTCTTAAAATTTACTTTAATCTTTTTCAGTTATTTTCAAGTTAGCATAAAAAAAAGAGAAAATTCTGATTTTAAAATATTTTTTTTATTTTGAGAAATAAACAAAACTTTATCCTCTAGTTTGACTGGTCTTGATTTGTACTCAGTGCTTATGAAACAGGAAAAAATATTTATGCATAGCAGATCCTAGAAAGCTTGTGTATATGAATCATACAACATCTCTGAAGGTGTTACATCATTGAGAAGATACAGCAAATCTGAAAAGTTTGTTTCTGGTCGCTGTACATCAGTTGATGACACTGATATGATAGGTTGAAAAGCAGGATTCTGTGATTTCCCCCTATGTACCAGTAGTCTACTTCTTGCCAGATCTGTTTTTCTTTTGGTTTCAACTTTGTTAACAAGGCACAGTAACTTATATTGAGAGTTAACTGCTGTACTGTGAAACTTCATTTCAACGTGAACTTTTTTGTTTGTTTGTTTATGATAATTTCTAGGACTCTGAATATTTTTCTCCCTGTTTAAAATAGATGTGGGGGCTGATGTTCTGGATTTAGCAGAAACAATGGTCGCCTCTGCAGATGGGCTAATCTATGAACCAGTAAGTTGATTCTTACCTTTTTATTTAAAAATGAAATGTCTCTTTACTTGATTTTAAGCACTACTGGGCTAGCTTGCTTGCTTGTATTTTTTTTCCACGCAGTCGGACTGCACAGAACCTCCCTCCAGTGTTGTCTGATCCTTAAGTGAGGTCTGCAGTGCTTACCCCAGGAATCTGCTAGGGAAAAAGGCTGGCATTGGGATTTCTGCGTGTCCACTCTCTGCAAATACAGCAGATTTGAATACAACAGATTCCCAGATCAGTGCTTCTTAACAAGCTAGTGATTTCTACAGCTAGTTATTTTTACATGTACAAATTCTAGGGATAAACACTAACAGTATTTGATATGGAAGGAAAGCTATCAGAGCTCTTATAAAAAGAGAACTGATGTAACTGCTTTTAAACTAGAAGAATACTATGGTTCTAAAAAGGGGTAGAAAGTCACCATGATATCCTTTCAATATGGAATAGCATTAAAGATCGTCAGTTGGGTTAGTATCCTTTTAATTTCTGTATTATGAACCGAAGGCTCTGGAACTGTGTAAGCCTATGCTCTTAAAGTGGTTTTACTTGCATAATACAGTAAACTTTGAAGTAATTATGCCATGTGAAAGTAATTTATTATTTACAGAAAGTGTATGAGAGAATGTAACTTCTTGCTGTAATTGTTACTTTCTCTAATAACGGAACTGTATTCCAAATTACAACAGTTTTGCCGAAATTCCTGCTTGTGTGTTTGAGCAGGAGGAGATGGCTGAATGGAAGCACGTGCTCGGGAAGGAGCTTGTTTTTGGTTTTTTGTTCTCCTTGGAACATTTACTCTTTTTGTGTGTACAGTCATCTCTGTGCTGCTGTAGCTGCTGCATGCCGGCAGTTGCCCCTGTGATTATAATCTTAGAAAGGGGAAACTTCTTGTACTTGATCTCTTTTGGCCATAACTCTGGGTAGGTTCGAGCATTAATTGCAGTTGCATTTACTGTCTGGAGTACCTCAGTGTTAACAATACACAGATTTTATTTAGGTGCACAGATGTTACTGGTGATATTCTGGTGCTGATTGAAGTGTAGCAAGTCTGGTAGCTTGTCTTAAAGAAGTGTTTAATGCAGGGTGGCACTAGAAATAAACTGTCTGCACCTGGAACCTTGTCTTTCAAAGATTGCTCCTCTGCTTGTTTCATTGGCGTTTGCATCCAAATCATGCATGTCAGTTATCTCACCTAGAACTAAATTGCCACTTGCTACTTCTTCTAGCTGATGTTAGTTAAAGGCTAGAGGGGCAGAAACTGCTGGCTCAAGGTATGAGAGCTTTAGGAAAAGATACTGAAGTTATAACAGGTGAGTAATTCTGGGGGGAAAGGACAGAATTTTCCATACTTGAACACCAAATTATTATTTCGAGTGCAAAGTCCTTTCATGATCTCCAGTATGTGGTACCAAGTGTGAAGTTGATTATAACCCCCAACCCTTCCCACACCCCAATTCTCTTCTGGGTTTCATGGATGGGACTTAGTGCTTCCTGCATGTTTTATTATATGTGTTATTTTTGTTTCAGGTAGTATTTGATCTCAGCCCACGACAAAAAGAATGGCAAAGGTAAACCACTGAGATGCATGCCTGTGGGTTGTATTGTTTGTACTGGAAGTGACTTTGAGGTACAGCAGAGTCACATGACAGAATTATGTCTTGGATCTAACAGCTCCTGCTTTTAAGTTGGGTGCAAACCTGTGAAAATGAATTAATTTACTTTGCTTTTCTCATTATTTGAGATCTCTGTTACAGAAAAATTGTTATGGCTTTTTCATCTGTGGAATTGGCTATGCAGTTGCAAGCTGAGATGTAGGGACTCCCTCAAATATGTTTCCGAACAAATGCTTGGTAGTGCAAGTTTTAATTACAGGTTCAGATGCGTAACACAGATAGCTTGATATCTAAATGTCAAGAACCATAGTGACAAATTGGCACGTTCTTGCGAAAGCAAATGAGTTTGAGTCTTTCATGGAACTGAATTGACTCACTGTGTGTAATTTACACTTGAGTAGTTTGGTTATGTATGTGATCGCTATACTGATAGTCTTGGAGTAGAATCTGAAGCTTATTTGGGAGTCTGGCTAGTTTCTGTATTTTGGTGACACACTGCTGTGAACACCAGGGCTTTAAGCTCTGTATACGGTACTGACATGAAATTTGTGAACTTCTCAATTTATAATCTGCAGCTGAAGCTGATAATTAATTGTGAAGTTATTTTTTGTTTTACTGTTGCATGCTTTCACACTTGTCTGTGTAATCTTTAGGATACTGCAGCTAATTCAGAACAGGCTGCAGGAAGAACACTCTCTTCAAGATGTGATATTCAAAAGTGCTTTTAAAAGTGCTTCTACAGCACTGCCACCACGGTAAGAAAAATTGGGGTGTTGTGTCATCATTCCCTCCTCCCTCTGCCCTATTTAATGATACCTCATATTTTATTGTGGTTATGATTTTTTTTTTTTTCCACAGAAGATAAGGTTGTAAGGAAAAACAACCTTATTGTTTTTTAATTTCATTTTAAAATAATATGCTTGATACTGGTTTTGGAGAGCTGTTGCTTTATGAAAACCTCTTGAGGTTTCCAACCCAGAGAAGGTTTCCAGGTTTTATGTGTGTATTTATACGTATATATGTGAACATAATACAGACACACATATAAATACACACACACACCCCCCTTTTTAGTCCATTTTATCTGATGCTTCCTTCTTAATGTGAACTGGTAATGCCAAAGCAATACTAAACAAGAGTTGGTTTTGGTTTGGTTTTTTTTTCAATGACATAATATCTTTCTGTCCAGCAGCTTTTAAAAAAAGTCTTGCTATTAGCTGTGACTAATACTTTATGGTTTTAAAAGAATCAACCTTTGAATAAAAATGTGTTTTGTTAGTAAATGCCCTGGTTGAAGATAGCATGTTAAAATTGTATGGAGAAACCTTGCAGTTTCTGCTTTAATTCCAACTACCCGCAAAATGCAGAGACATTAATGCATTAAAAGGCTTGGTCTGTCTGTATATTGGTGCTATGTGATTTCTTTTTTTTCCTCTAGGGGAAAATGCTTTCTACATGAAAGCTGAAATTCCCTTTCCCTTAAAAACAAACAAACAAAAATACCTCACACAAGCAAACTATATATAAAACTAACACCAAAAACGCTGTATGTACTTTCCATGTTGTAATCTTCCTGTTTGAGGACTGAATGCATCCTTTCTTTGTAAGGCAAGACTGAAGAAGGCTCAAAAAATCTTTATTCTCGTTTAGTTGATGTCTTCAGATTCATTAAATCCTTCTGTGCCTCTATGACACTTGTTTGAGTATGGTATTTGAGATGGTATTTATGCTTGAGATGTGTTTAAAAAATTGTTTGGGGGGCTTTGTAAGGCAAGACTGAAGAAGGCTCAAAAAATCTTTATTCTCGTTTAGTTGATGTCTTCAGATTCATTAAATCCTTCTGTGCCTCTATGACACTTGTTTGAGTATGGTATTTGAGATGGTATTTATGCTTGAGATGTGTTTAAAAAAGTGTTGGGGGGGGGGGGTGGTTTTTTTTTCAGTCTCCCTCTAAGGAACAGATTTAGAAATATGTTCTGAGTTGTGGACATCCCAACAAGTGTGGGGAAGAGGAAGGTTTCATAAAACAATAAATATTGAAAGCTACATTGTTTTTAACATGACTAATATATTTTGTTCTGTTCTTTGTAGCATTAAAAATTTTCCCACCGACCATTTTTGGTAGAAGTAATTGAAAGAAAAAAACCAACCAAACAAACAAAAAAACCCAAACAAACCAGGGCAGCAAGATATACCTAGTCTTACATTTTCTGTTCATGTGTTCAGGTATCATAAGTTAGCTTTGTAGGGCAGATCTCTGAATACAAGTCTGAACAAAAGCTTACTGGTTTCATCAGTCTGAGCTTTATTAGTTTCCCTCCCTTCCACCATCCCTGCTCTAATTCCAGAATACAGTACGGAGAAGTGGATGATAATGCTATGTCTTTATGCTAGGAAAAGAAATCTAACTGTACTGCTGTTATTTCTGTTAGTGGATATTCTCAAGTTTTCTTTGTTGTTTTTGTTTAAACAGGGAAGATAATTCATTACAGTCCCCAGATGCATGCAGAATTCATGGCCATCTCTATGTCAATAAAGTGGCAGGGAACTTTCACATAACTGTGGGCAAGTATGTTCTGTTAAATTTCTGAAAATAAAAAAAAGGAATTGACCCCTGCATTACATATAGTGCATGCATGTATATGTGCGTGTGTGCTTTTACACTTTTGAGTTAATGACTGTTTTTTATTAGCCTTCCTGTACACATGCTTGGTGGTATTTTCCTTTATATATATTTTCTTGCACAGTTAAAAACAAGTTTCTTCGTAGGTTACTAAAACAATGCAGTACAGTGCGTTGCTGCATGCAGTGTAGTGATTATGAATTCCAGTGTCTTACAGGATGCAAACTCTTGAAAGTAGGTCCTCTGTAAGTGTATGACCTGGAGCAGACTGCTGGTACTTGCCTCCATTCTTTGTGCCTGTCCAAACTTCTCCTTTCTGTTACTACACAGTTCACTAACGTGGATGAAGTGTAGATATGTACCATTCCAGTGCTCACACAACATAGTTGTAGAACCATACTTAGGGAGCTAAATGCCAGTTCATCTTGATGTGAGGAGAGACCTTCTGATAAGCTTCAGCAATGGTATTAGCTTATATACACTGTATGCAAACTTGTGTTCACTTTTCTCTGTGCAGACTGTGCAGTCTGGCTCTGCTCTCCTCACTTGGCTTCAGAGATCTTAGCATGCCATCTGTACTCTCTAGTTTATCCCCATGTAATTCCAAGTGCTGTCTTTTTGTGGGTATTTCTCCAAATGTCATTTCTGTCTGGTCTGGTACCACCTTTCTGATTTGCCCCTAGATTTCCAACTTCTTAAGCCTTTTTGGAGCTGATAATGTCAGCCTTTCATCTGTACTGCCACCAATTCTCTCTTCCTACCTGTAGTTCTGCAGCCCTGAATAATCTTTTGCTTTCCTTTGCTTCCATTTGCTCATCATTACCTTTGTACTTTTCTTCTGCAGATTTTTTTAATGACTTTTCTTCACTGGATGCCTTTGTACCTTATTGCCTGTTTTTTTATTGGAGTCCTATCTTGACTGATCTCATTGTCTTCTACATCTTCTGTTTGTCCAAAATTTACATGCATTTGGTAATGATTTAACTTAAGCTAAGTAGGGAACGTTTCCTGACTGGACTGGTAGGAGTGAAGTGTGGCTGAGAGACTGTTTTACTTGCCAGGCAGAGTTGCACTTTTATTCTCCTCTCTTCACACTGTTACCAGCCTCTAAACTGTACTTTCTTTGCAGGTCTACAAACAAGTGTCCAGACCTGAAGTTAACTAGCTTAGTGAAGGAGCAAATACAGAGTGTAGTTAACTTGCTTAGTCACAGAACAAGTACAGTGAAGTTTTCATTAGTCACTTGGGCAGTTCTGCAGCTTTTCAGGTGGTGGGCCTTGGTGGCCCTTCTAGTAGCCTAGTGACCCGATGTCTGTTTGACATTTCTAAAAATGCAAGAGACTAATTTTGTGTAAGAGTGTTTTCATGAGTCTGGTGTTCCTGTACTTTGTCATTCAGGCTGCCTGTACTTGGCAGTAATAAAAATATTCTTATTATTTTATATAGATGCACACATTTTTATATGTATATGTTTGTAAAGCACATATATATTTTATATATATTTAAACATATATATATATAATAGATATGCAATTATTTTTAAAATATATATAAAGAGTATTTATTGAAATAGAGAGTGAGAGGTAATTTTTTTTTTTACATAGTCCTGTTTAGGAAAACTGTCTTTTGTGTGGATTCATTAAACAAATTTTTCATAAAACATATTTTGCTTTCTTTAGGGCAATACCCCACCCTAGAGGCCACGCACACTTGGCAGCCCTTGTAAGCCACGAGTGTAAGTTCTTTCTGTCATCTGCACACGAAGGAGTATCATTTCGTTCAGACGGCTGTCTCCTAATTCATATGTTAACACAGGGAGCTGTTGTAAAGATGTTCTAGCTGGGCAGTTGCATTGTAAAAGAAAGTGAAGAATATTCTTTGCTTTTGCAATGTTACCACTCAGTAGCGACTTGCTTTCATACGTTACTTACTTTCATTACTTAGCATTGTTAGTATTATCTTTGGGTTGCTTCTACAGTAATGATAGCACAGGAATCTCAGATGTACTTTGTTCTAACAGATACCATACGAAATTCCTGTATTTCAGTCCAAATTACCTATTTCCTATAAAATCTGTTTTTGTAAGCTTAAAAATTCCTGACCTTTGTCCTTAGAAACTTCATTTTTAGGTTGTGAGTCTAGATACCAAATGTGTGTTGCTGCCATACTTAATGTGAGGCAAGTGTGACTTACTGTGAAAAATGAACTTGGTGTTGGTTAAACCTCCGAATGTCTGCCCAACACAAGTGTATAATATTGCAGAGCCTAAATACCTTTGCAAAATCAAGCAATGTAGTAACTTGGTAGCTGTCTGATGCTTCATCTGTACATTTAATTTATGAAATTTTAGTCTTTTTAATACCATTACATACAAGAACTTGAACAGTAGAATAACTTCAGTACTTGGTCACCTACAGTTTTCCTGTCATTATATTTTAACTCTCTTTAGCTCCAGGGTTGATTCAGATAGTTATAATTTGTTTTAGAAGTTACTTTCTAGAGAAATAGAATGTAGTTGTTAAATATTTTGGATTTCAATTCTGTTTGAAACACGTACATAGATTTATTGATGTGGTCACAGGCACAAATCCAATGAAATGCACACCAGTGTTTGAAATATTCTAACTAATGTGTTTTCCAATGTGAGAAATGGATACACCTTTTTCTCTGAGAAAAGTACAGAATCTCATAGTTTAAAAATTTTGTTTAATTCCTCTGTATTGTCTTTCAGCCTATAACTTCTCTCACAGAATAGATCATTTGTCATTTGGAGAGCTTATTCCGGGAATTATTAATCCTTTGGATGGAACAGAAAAAATAGCATCAGATCGTAAGTGTTATGCATTTAAAAAAGCATCTTGTTTTCTAGTTTTTTCCAATAATTACATTACAATTAATTCCAAAATTACCTAAATACACATCCAAATATTATCATGTTTCATGTTGCGGTTTACAAATAGCACGTCCTTCTGAATTTGGTAGCAGGCAATGCACTGTTACAGTTATCTACGTGGGATCTTAAATGGACATTTTCTTTTTAGTATTAGTATTGCTGTGCTTTGCTGTTTCACTAAAGCTGATTTGCAGTTTGTGCATGTCCATATTTGTGTTATGTTGAAGTTGCAGTATGTCTGAACAAATTGCAAAGAATTCTGCAGAAGTATGCTACAGTGGAGATTGATAGATCTGATTGTTGTCTTAATGGGGAAAAATAAGACTGATTTGTTTTAAAAAAATAGCATCAGGAGTCTTGGATTCTGTTCCTGTATTGGGTTTGTCACTTCCATAATGTGTTTTGTGGGGCTACTACAGGGAGGGTTTGTGTATCACTTTGTTTCCTCATATATAAAAAAAGGAGTATAGTAACCTACTCTACAGAGCTACGTACGCCTCATCCTCTGGCTTGTATTCCCCATGACAGTGATCCCCAGACCCTTCAAAGCTGCAGCTGTCTCAGTCAGGCAGTCTGTTGGCTGTTCCAGCTGGAATGGTTTAGGGTCGTTGAACAAATCGCCTCAGTCTCACTGTTTGTTTTCTTAGGGAATTACATGAAGACAGAGCAATCATAAGTGCATAAGCATGCTGATTGCTTTAGTGGAATTTTCTAGAAGTCTGTCTAATCAAGAGAAAAACTGTAACCAGTTCAGAAGTGTTTCCAGCACGTATAGACAGCTCAATAGCTAAAATATACTCAAACCACTGTCAAGATGTATGTATCATGCAAAATGTGACTGTGTGAAACTCGTTCAGTTCTAGTGCCCTGGAAGACAGTATCTGTTTTGAGTGACCTGACATTAATGAGTCTTTTCATTACATGGGTAAAATGTAAATGTCTCTGAGTGCAAATGTGACATAAGCCTCACCCATGGAAATGGACTTTGTTCATTCAGATGGTGCTGAAGTAGTCTTGGCAGTGCTTGGACTCCTTGAAGAAAGTCCCCAGTGTAAATGGCTTAGCTGATTAATTATCTTAAATATTATTTGTTTGATTTATTTGTGAATGTCTCAGGTGGTCTTTTACTCTCTACTTAATTCAACAGTGAGATTTGTTTTCTTCTAGACAACCAGATGTTCCAGTATTTCATCACAGTTGTGCCAACCAAACTCCATACATATAAAATTTCAGCAGAAACTCATCAATTTTCAGTGACGGAAAGGGTGAGTAGAAGCGAGAGAAAAAACTAACAGTAATTGTTTTTAACAAAAGCTCAAATGTGAAAACAGAGGCTTAGTTGTACTGTGGTTTTTGAAAACTCCTCTAGCATGAAGAGAGTCTTTATAGAATGTTCCAGTACACTAGATATATCTGTAAATAATGTAATACTGATGGCAAAATATATACGCTTGGTGACACCTGCTAACTTCTTGTATTAGTGTTTTGCATCCATAGATCTGGAATCTGATATTAGGATTAATGTTAGATAACCAGTCATTTGAAGTCATTGCTAGGCCACTCTGTCATCTTTGGTAAGTCATGGGGAACAGGAGAGTTGCCTGAGGACTGGAGGAAGGCATATGTCACTCCAGTCTTCAAAAAGGGTAAGAAGGGAGGACCTGGGTAACTGTAGACCAGTCAGCCTCACCTTCATCCCTGGAACGGTGATGGAACAACTTACCTTCAGTGCTGTCTCAAGGCATATT
>NW_010292883.1:1381-1595 GCF_000700745.2 Antrostomus carolinensis | reverse complement strand
CTCCACCACCACCCCCTCTCCCACACCTGGGATGGGCTCAGTCTCCCCAGGTACCTTTGGGGCTGAGGTCCCCCTGCCACCACTGCCTCAGCGAGCGCAGGAGGCACCATCACGCACTCAACGACAGGGCTGGGGGTGGGAGAGCTGGTGTCCCCCTCCCTGACCCCAGCCACAGGCTGGGGCACCATGGGGAGAGCGAGCTGGAAGAGGGGCC
>NW_010292883.1:693-1315 GCF_000700745.2 Antrostomus carolinensis | reverse complement strand
GAAGAGCGTGAAGAACACCTTGATGTAGCGCAGGATGCCCGTGGTTTGCTCGTCAGTGGCAAAGATGAAGACAACCTCGTGGATCCCGAAGAGGGGGATGAGGGTGAGGGTGGCTTTGGCCAACCTGGAAGAGGAGAAGGGCAGCGAGGACTAAAGGGCTGGAGCACAGGGACAGGCAGGGACGAGCTGGTGGTTAATCTCAGGGTGGTTGTGTAACGATGTGCAGGATGGAGGAGCGGGATGGACGTGGAGGTGGCTGTGGAGGTAGCTGTGGAGGTGGTGTAACCCCAGGACCAGGGAGGACCCACGACCGGCTGCCCCCTCCCTCTCCACTCACCGCAGCTTGTAGTCTGCGTAGCCCTTCTGGTTGGCGCGGAGCTTGGCCAGGATCACCTTGAGGATCCGCATGAAGATCAGCAGGTTGATCTGTGGGGCGAGGGGGAGACAGCGTGGGGCACACATAGCCCAGCACCCCACCCCTCGCAGCCCACCCTGGCCGTGGTGCTCACCCTTGGGGGTTGACACTGCCAGGAGGTACAGCCAAGGCTGCTGCAGCCCAAGGGGCTGGGTCCCCAGAGCCCCTCCTCCCCCAAAATCCTGGCTGGGAAGCAGCAAGACCCCC
>NW_010292883.1:0-557 GCF_000700745.2 Antrostomus carolinensis | reverse complement strand
CCCAGGTCTCTGCTGGGACCTGCCGGGGGGGGTCGCTGACCCCCCCCCAGAGCCAGAGCCAGAGCCAGAGCCAGGGGCTGAGCTGCTGTTCTCCAAAAAGGCGT
The DNA here is from genome assembly GCF_000700745.2 of Antrostomus carolinensis. NCBI lineage: Eukaryota > Metazoa > Chordata > Aves > Caprimulgiformes > Caprimulgidae > Antrostomus > Antrostomus carolinensis. The sequence goes on along the minus strand of NW_010292883.1, from coordinate 453 downwards.
GGGGCCGGCGGGTGCCCCCTACCATGGAGGCGAGCAGGATGGGGATGCGGATGATCCACCAGTACGCCATGTTCTCGTTCAGCGCCCAGCACCTGCCCAGGGGGACACGGAGAGCAGCACCATCATGTTGTGCCACAGGGTGCAGGATGAGGCCGAGAGCCTGCCAGCCCTGGCCAGGTGGGTCAGGGACCCACAGCAGTCTCTGTCCCACTCCCCAGCTGAGCCCAAACCCCATTCTGGGGCTGAGCACCCCACTGGGACCCCCCCATCCCTCCCCACTCACTCCGCGTTCTCCTTCAGGTACTTGGCGGCCATCCAGGGCACCACGAACACCACGGGGGTCCCTGCAAGTCACACAGCAAACCCTGTAAAACCAAGCACCCGCCTGAGCTGAGAAACCCACCCCGGGGTGGGGGACACCGTGGGGACACCCAGGGTGAGCAGAGCCACCAC
>NW_010292882.1:0-4243 GCF_000700745.2 Antrostomus carolinensis | reverse complement strand
TCCGCACACCCCGGGGCCCCTTTGGCCGGTTGCCGGCAGCGGGATTTGTTTGACTAAAGAAGGTTTGGGGGGTTTTTTTAAAGAATTTTTTATTCTTTTAAATTCTTCTTTTAAAGAATTCGAGTTTTGGGTCCCTGAACGTGTGTTTGGGACTCGTTGCTCTGTTCTCTCTCCTCCGTGCAGATCCTGGGCGGGTTCCCCTGCTCCTCTGGATGCCCGGGATCCAGCTGCTTCCTCCAACACAGTTTTCAGTGACTTACCACCACGTTTGCACCAATAAAATCACCAGGGGTCGTGTCCTGGGGGTGCACAGCACAGCTGTGCCCGAGGAAGATTGTCCCCGTTTACCTCCAACAGTCTGCTTGTTGTTTTTTATTATTCTGCTTTGAGAGTTTGCCTTTAGTGACCTCGAATGTGCGAGCTGACTTTTGTTGCAGTGACTCTCAAACTTACACCTTCTCCCCACAGAGAAGCTCCAGCATCAGGCGAGGAAAGCTCAGGATCTTCCAGCGCTCAGGGCCAGGACTCCAGAGCCTGCACTGTGCATGACAGGGGACTAAATAGTCTTCCCAGCCCTTCCTGAGCCCCAAATCTACATACAGATCCCTCCCCACCTCACTCTCCTCCTTCTGTTCTTGTGGGTTTTGTTGTGGTTTAACCTGGCAGGGCACTAATGACCATGCAGCCACTTGATCACTCTACCCCTGCCCCAGGGGATGGAGGAGAGAGGATTGGATGGGTGAGGGCAAGGAAAGTCAAAGGTTGAGATAAACACAATTTAATAATTGAAAAAATGAAATATTAATGATAACAGTAACTAAATAATTATAGTACTGATAATATCAATGACTGATTGTGGGAATATGATGGAAGAGAAGGATTGTAACACACCCAAGTGACTTGCAGCTCAGGTGTCAAAGACCACTTCTATCATAGGAATCATTCAGGCTTGTGTGCTTGGCAAGCAGAACATCTGCCTTTGGGTAACACAGGCCTGTGATAGACTCAGAGCCACGATATCGAACGTGCTTGAGCTTCCTGCCCTGCTGAGAGAAAGATCAAAGCACGGTGGAAAATCCCCGGTACACAGGTGGAAGCAGCAGGTTTGAAATCTCCTGCTCTCTCTCTAGCAAGGACCGAGCTCCGCAGTGCCTGGCTTCCCACTGGTGTCATTCCATCCCGGGTGCTGATTCGGAGATTCCTCGGTTCACGAGGGAACAAGAATAATTTTTCCCTCTGCATTTTCTCCACGAGTTTGTGGTTATTTGTGTGTCCTGCCTGTGCTGGCTCCAGCTCACACAGTGTCCAAGTGCACCTCGGTGATGGAGGATGATTATTGATGAAGGAGTCAGATTCATCACATCCAGCCCCGATATCAATGAACACCTGAATGGGGTCCTTTCTGTGCCTCTTGGGACCCCAAACAAGAGCAGATTGACTGTGTGTGTTCATCTTTCTTTTCCAATTACCACGGAGACAGCCCCAATACAGGACAGTGACGTTGTCCCTGATACAGGACAGTGATGTTGGCTCCAGTACAGAAAGGGAATGAGACCTTTTCTGCTCCTTTAGCAGCAGCAGAACCACACCAGCATGAACTGGTTGGGAGCTGAACAGCGTTGCCCATGCCAAGGGATAATGTCATAGAAAGAAGGCAAATGTACTTATTTTTCTTCAAACTTCCTAGCAAGAGCCTCCACTTCTCACCTTTCCTTTCTGTCTTCATTAAAAGGATCAGCAGGGTTGTTCTTCTGTAGAGAGAAAAGAGACAAAAACCATCAGAATCAGCCCCAGCACGCTGCCACCAAAAGCCCAGGGGTTACACCCACCATGACCAGCACATCCAGGCAGCAGCTCAGGTACCAAAAGCTGCTTTAGATCAAGCAATTCCAGACTGACCGAGCGTGACATCCCACACTGCCACCAACACATCACCTTTCTGAAGTGAAATTCCAGCCTAAAGAGTGAGATGCTGTGGCCTGACAAGACCCCCGGCCTGGATGCCACTTCTCCTGCCTGCGGGATGCCTGACCAGCCTCCTGCCACCTCTCAGCACCTCGCAGCCAACACTCAACCAGCCTTCAAACAGGAACCCTGGACAAGTCTTCGCCATCTTCAGATACAACATCAGCTCCCCACAGCCCACCAGGACACTGACCTTGTTGTCTCCAGAAGAACCAGCTTTGACTTTCTCTTGCCAGCTCTCCAGAAGATCTGGGTAGTAAAATTCCGGACACTGCCCCACACTCTCCGCTGCCACCGCGGGACGCGGCCACCGTGACCCGACTCAGGGGTGGCAGAGCTGCTGTGCCAACAGCACCGGCTGGTGAACCCCTCAGCACCCCAAGAGCCACCCTCCTTCCCTCCCTCCCTCCCTGGGGACAAGGGGCAGTGGGTCAGGCAGTGGGGCAGCGGTGTTGGGGGTGAGGAAGAGCTGTGGGGCCGCGAAGGAGGGGAAGGAAGGGGCAGCCCCAGAAGCCCCAGGGGCAGGAGGAGCTCTGGCTGTGGCATCACCCAGCTGGGGACAGCCCTGGACACCACAGGGGGACCCTCCCTCTCCTCCACACCCTCCTCCAGCTCTGACACACCGGGGCTGCAACAGCTTCTACTTTTATTATCACAGTTTAATACAGTCCTGGAGAGAGGAGAAGCAGCAGGAGCCAACGCGCAAAGCAATTAAATTCACCGGGGGCTCAAGAAAGATCCTCCACAGCAAAACCCAGGGAAGGAACTGCTCTTTCACAACAGTGACACAGATGTGTCCCCAGGAGCCCGATTCCACATGTGCAGCTCCTCCATCACGTCCCACAGTGTGACCAGTTCATCACAGACACCAAACCAACACACAACAGTGAGGAGAACGGGGCTGGTCTTTTGTCTTTTGATGAGTCAAGTCAGTTGTTTGACTAGAGTTTGCTAGAAATATGCTTTGAAACCAGAAGCTTTAAATCTTGTCCCTGTTGAGAGTCTGCAGAGAGGAAGGATCCTTCAGGAAGAGGCGATGGCTTGGACAGCAAGTCAGGAGATGAAGCTCAGCTATTTGGCTGCAGTTTCACAGAGCTGGGATCTCATGGAGTCAACAGATCTTGTTCAATGCCCGTGATGGATGTTGAGGTGAAAGGTTTCCAACAGCCCAAGAGAAATCGTTGCAAAGGAGGAGAAATGGAAGTCCCCGTGAAGAAAGAGGTGCATGGGGCCAGGCAGTGGAACAAAACCCACCCCGCTCCCTCCCAGCAGTTCATCTGCAGAGACATTATGTCCTCCTGCACCTCTTCCTCTGGCAGGCCTCTGCATCTGAGCCACACGAGCTGTCCGAGTCGCTTCCCGATGAGGAGGAGGAGGAGGAAGAGGAGGAGGAAGGCTTCGATGTGCTATAGTTCATGCTCAAGACCCACCCCAGTTTGTTGTGCAGCACCTGCTTGAGTCCCGGTGGCAACGGCAGCACCTCCAGCGTGTCCACGTAGTCGGGGAGGAGCTGGCGCAGGCGGTAACAGCAGAGGTACTGGAGGGACGTGCAGCTGGCGCAGGAGCGGATCACCTTCATGCTGCTCTTGGCCGCCGTGGAGCACACCATGGGGTAAAACTTCTTGTTCTGCAGCTTCGTGGCTGCAACCCCTGCGGGGAGACAGCATCAAGGGGGGGTCATGTTAGTTCTGATGAGGGGATCTCACTCCTCCCAGCCACCCTGAGCCTCTTAACTAGAGAGCTGGGGGGAAACCTTCCAGGTTGCCCAAGGAAGTTGTGGATGCCCCCTCCCTGGAAGTGTTGAAGGCCAGGTTGGATGAGGCTTTGAGCAACCTGGTCTAGTGGAAGGTGTCCCTGCTGCTGGCAGGGGGGTTGGGACTGGATGATCTTTAAGATCCCTTCCAACCCAAACCATTCTATGAACCCTTGGCAAATAGCCCTGTGAAACCCCAAACTATTCAACGAATGTGACCTTCCTCCCACTCACTTCACACCTTGGTCTTCTACTTTGCCGGTCGTTTCTCCAGCAGCCCTGCTGCCCCCAGACTCCCAGTTCAACCACAGCTGCGCTGCTCCCCGCTCCCAGTCCCTGTCCCTGCGGCCGCTGCGCCTGCCCTCGCTCTTACCAATGCACTTGCGGTTTTTGAAGAACGTGAGCGTCCCGTGCCACGTGTCCAAGTGCACCCCGATGATGGAACCTTGGCCAAACCTCGATGAGAAGTTTGTTTTGTCCCCTTTGTGATGCAGGAGTCCTTAAAACAAAAAGAAAACAAACAAA
>NW_010292881.1:0-1107 GCF_000700745.2 Antrostomus carolinensis | reverse complement strand
TGCTCCATCCATCAAACCCACATGTTTCTAAACCTGTCGGTTTGATGGATGAAGTGAGTGAGTTGACCTCACTTGGGCCACAGGATATGACTGGACTTGGCTTGACTTGACCCAACCCACCTGACTTGACCAGACTGGGCGTGACTCAGCCCAATCCAGCTAGGCCCAACCCACTTGACCCTACTCAACCTGACCCACATGATTTCACTTTGTACACTTGACTTGACCTGACCCCACTTGTCCCAATTGGACTTGAAGGGAGAAAGGTTAAGATCAGAGATCTTTAAGATCAGTAAGATCTTTATCTTATCTGGTAAATAAAATAGGCTTACATACAGTACTCTAGTATTCCTTCCTCAGAGTACAACCATGATTGATTAGTCTTCCTGTCTGGTAACGATACTGCTATCCAGCTAACTCATTTCCATATCTCTCTCACAATTTGGGACTGTCACATCCTTTTGGTTTTGTTACCTGACTTGCTGGGTAGCAAGGCCAGCTCCAAGATATGAGTGATTTCATAGTGCAAGCTGTGTTGGCATTGTTCTAGCTGTTACTGCTCCTCTAGCTGCTCTTAACTGACCACTGTAGCTTTGCTAACACTTTTAGCTCCTTTATCTCTAAAGAATAAATGTTGCATATGTTTTCCATTCCTTTCACACCTTACTAGAACTGTGAGCTTTCCTACACCTCCTGATATTTTATCAGAATTGCCTACCAACGATAATCAAACAACAGAAATTTAACATTACTTAGATCTGTGTTTGCCCCTTTTCTTGGACTCCTCCCCATGATGTTTTGACAGCACTCCTTTCCTCTTAGCCATCCTGAATGGCCATATCTCTGAATCTTGGTGAGAGGATAGGGAAAAGGGAAAATGGAAAAGGACTGTTTTGGTTTTTGTTTGTTTTTTTTTTTTTTCTTTTCCGAGACACCAGACTTATGTATGGAAAACAAGAAGATGAAATATAAGCATTTACAGAACAGCTATTCTGATATGGAAATTAATAGATTAGTAACAAGCCAACTCAGTTTGTGATACTTTGGCTGTCAAGCTTTATGTTTTCATGGGATGTAAAGAATCACACAGAATCACAGAATGTTGGG
>NW_010292880.1:0-4021 GCF_000700745.2 Antrostomus carolinensis | reverse complement strand
GCCAGTTAACTGTCCATCTTACTACCTGAACATCTTACTACCTGAACTCTTCTCCATGCTTCTGTGGAAATGGAACCAAGATATGGGTCCTCACTCATGACTGGGCAGAAGCACAGGAGTGTTGAGTCAAGAGAGGTGTTAACACATCTGGCTATTGTCCTCTTAGGAGCCTGGAGGAGGAATGCAATGATGGGGTGTTAACATGTCTGGCTGTTGTCCTCTTAGGAGCCTGGAGGAGGAATGTGATGATGGGGACTTGCTGGATGGAGATGGCTGTTCCAGGAAGTGTAAAAAGGAAAAAGGCTTCAACTGTGTTGGTGAGTCCAAATGAATTTGAGACATCCTTTTGAGGAGGAATCAAAACTGTACGGTATTCACGCTGCTGTTCAGAGCAGGGGGTGATGCACCTCATTGCAATAAAATGTGAATCTGCAGCTGGAGTGATCTACGGAGCTTGTCAGGCTCTTTTGGTGGGAAATTCCAGGGCTAAATGGCTGGCACACCTCCTGGGAGAGGAGAAGATGCATGTGCCTGGAGCTTGGTTTGTAAAGAGGTCATCCCTGGTCTCCTTGCAGGGGAGCCAAGCCTGTGCTATGTGCATGATGGGGATGGTGTGTGCGAGCCGTTTGAGAAGACAAGCAGTGTCCTGGACTGTGGTCCCTACACACCTGATGGATATGTGGATCTGTGGGCAGTGAAAGCCTATGCCTCCCATCAGGACATGAAGTCCTGCCCTACTTCTTTGGTCACTGGGGAGCCTGTTGTGAAGGTGAGTGAAGGCATGACCAAAAAAAAAAGACTTTTCTAGCAAAGCCCATGCAGTAAATCTGGGGATCTCACTGCTACAAGAGTAGTGTGACTTCAGTTTGCTTCAGGTACAAGAGTGTACTGAAGCAAAACCAAGATCTTCAGAGCAGCTCTGGAAGTGTTTGTTCATTACTATATTCCCATTCAGAGAGCCAGTAGAAGACCTGAGCATGTCTTTCTTTCAGTAGTCAAGGCAGGGAACACCTCCCCTGACCATGCAGTTTGCTAAACAGTGACCATCCCTGTCCCACATCTACAACTTTGAGTATGTAGAGTACTACCACTGTGTTGGGTTAAAAACAAAACCAAACCAAACCACCAAACCCTGTAAGTTCAATGCCTTATAAGGCCAGGGCCAGAAAGGATAAAATCACACATACATCAGCATCTGTGCTGCTCTCAAACTCTCTGATCTGAAGCCAAGGAAAAATCGATCGGAGAATTCCCATCTTTCATATGGGCTTTGGAGCAGGGCCTGGAGGTCTAGAATGGGATTTTGCCTGGTTGGTATTAACGTGATATGTGTATGTTCTTTCCTAGCAAGCTGAAGAAAGGCAAGAAATATGCCGACAGATCATATTTAGCCCTTTACACATGCATTTCTATTGACCTGATATAAGGCACAATCTTCTTGAGACCTACAGCATGATTAAATTGTCCAGATGCACATGTCTAATGAGATGCCTTGGGCTCAGGTTGCTGCTCTTCTAGAACAATGCACATATCTCCCAGGTTTTGTCTGCCAAGTCTATGGGGATGTTTGGGATCCCATAAGGCATCAAATGGCACTGAATTACTGGTATTCAGGCAAATGAATCACACCTTCAGATCTCATCAGTCCAGCCAAAATCAGCAAGCTGTGGTCTTCCCTACCATCTCACAGCTTGGCTCATTAGATCTTACTCAGCCTCACAGACACCATGGGGTGTTTCAACAGCATATTTACAGCACCTCAAAAGGGCAAAGGCCTCCTGTGCACATGTGTGGGTGGCGAGATGTCACTCCTGCTTAGGAACCCACATCCTAATTCTCTTCATGCTAGTGACCAACTTGGGATCCTTCTCAACGTTTGAGTCTTCCTTGAGGTTTTTTAGGTGCTGTTTCTTTCTCTCACTTTCCTTGCTTCTTTCTGGGTTGAAATAAATCTCTCCTTTCAGGTATGTAAATCCCACCTTCCCAACGTGCCAAAAGACCTTTCCTCGGCTGCTTGGTTCCCCTGTGCTACCAGCCAAGACAACGCTCAGGATGCAGATAAGGAGAGGATGCCCTTGGGCAATGAGGGAGTTTGGCTTAAGGTAAGTGAGGATGTTCGGTCAGGCAGAGAAGGATTTGCTTATCTTTGCCCCAGGACTTTGGTGACAAACATCCACCCTTTTATGCCCTGTAGAAGCTACAAAGGTCTTAAAAACTGCTCAGATAGGACTTCATGTCCTACTGAACTCTTTGCAAACCCGAAATGCCTGTGGCTGGGTCTTATGTAGTTGCCCCATTCCCACTGTGAACAGCAAACTGATTTTGGGGAAGGTTGCCAGGAGAAGGGCTCTGCCTGAAACCAGAAGCCCACAGAAATGTGTTGAGGCTGAGAAACAACTTGCTCCTGATTATTCCCTGAAGTCAAGCTGTGCTGTTACACCCGCAGAGCGTGGGCATGAGCTGTGTTTAAAGTCCTGGTTGCCTTTGTTCCCCATGGTCATGAAGAGCAACAGAGGGTAGCTGGATATATGCTGCCACCAAGAGAGGTCCTGAGCTCTCCAGGTTGCTGGTGAGCACCATGAGACCATAGCAATCAGGTGTGGCATGCAGGTCCTCCTGACTCCCAGAACAAAGGAGGCATTTATATGCCCAAGGTGCTGGTTCTGCAGCCCAGTGTGGGCTCAGCAGCTGCCTCCATGGCTAAGGGTTGCCTGTGGGAGGGCACCCAGCATCGTGGAGGTGGCCAAGGGATTCTGGAGGGTCAAACCTCTCTGTCACAGCAGGCAAAGGAGAGCCGAGGGTTTGGCCAAAGGGATTTTTACAGCCTTGATTTTCTGACCACAGCCATGGTTTAGGGGTTTTGTGGCTGTTGCCTGGTGTTACTGGAAAGCTGGGCTCTGGCGTGCTGCTTCCTCCGCAGTCTGAGGGGCTCCTCATCATGCTTTGCTCAAGGTTGTCTAGAGAGGACCTCTTCCCAAAACACTCTGGCAACTTGGTGAATCATCAAACATGAGTCAATAAACATTCAGGTCCTTTGTCTCTCCAAAGAACTTCCTTTAACAGCTTTTCCTCCCCTTTTTTCCTTGCTTGTGTGCTCACAACCTACTTTCTGTCTCCAGTCTCTGACCACGACAAATGTGCCTCCTTTCTTCCCTTGCTAGCGAGAAAGCAGCAGTCTCCCCCTCTGCCCTACCTAGATGAAAGTTTGCTTTCCACTTCTCACCAGGGGTTAAAGAGTGTTCCAGTTTTATTGGAGCTTGTGGTCAGTTCTCTTCCTCTATGGATGTTTATATTAAAGACTTTCATTACTGGTTCTTCGTGCTCTCTTTAGGAGTGCTATTATTTTCCGCCCATAAAATTATTTATGGACTAGTAATAAATATGCCCTTTTTCTTTTTTCTTTTTTTTTTTCTTTCTTCTTTTTTTTTTTTTTAATGGAGTTTGCCTGATTGGTAACATATTGGGTTAGGAAACACAGCTTCTTGTTGACAATTTTCCTAGCACACTTGCCTGCCTGGACAGGAACAGTGCTGTTTATGCACATGCATACCCATGTGTGTATGGTGTTTTGTGGCCACCAACTCCCATGGCCATCTTAAAGCTGTTGCACCTGGGTCACCTGGGTAGAGCCACACCATGAAACTCATTGGATGATAAGAATCCCCTTCCTACAGTGTTTTTCAGGAGGTGGCACCAATGAGCAAGGGAAAGGCTGGGTCATGCTGTAAGTGGGCTTGGGAGTAAGAGGTGTGTGCGTCTGTGCCACCTAATGAAGCATCTACCAAACACCTTGGGTATGTCTGCAGATGGGAATAGGTATGATGTGCAGATGGTAATAGGTATGTTTTGCAGATCCCCAGCCATATTTTGTTCTTAATTTCTAACACATCTGATGAGGAAAGAAATCAAAATCACTTGTAAGTAAGTCAGGATGTGTAATAAGCAGGAAATTAAACAGAAAGGGGGAGAAGGAGGGAGAAAAATTGAGAAGACAAGCTGCTGTGGCCAGGCATATAAGACA
>NW_010292879.1:0-623 GCF_000700745.2 Antrostomus carolinensis | reverse complement strand
ACTGCACTGGGATGGCACTGGGATGGCACTGTCACTGCCAGGCCAAGGTGGAGGTGGCGGTGGCTCAGGAGCTGCAGCTCAGCGAGGACACCTGGGCCGAGGAGGTCACCAGCCAGGAGCTGCAGGAGGGACTGGCCACCCGTGTCACCGGGGTACGGGCACCTTGGGGTGACCCCTGGGGACATCAGGGTGCACAGGGACCCCATAAGGGTGCCAGGGTACCTCATGGGGACACCAAGGTGCCCAGGTACCCCATGGGGACATCAAGATCACCTGTGGGGACACCAAGATACCCCATGGGGACACCAGGGTGCCCAGATACCCCATGGGGACACCAAGATGCCCCATAGGGACACCAAAGTACCCCAAGGAGATGGTGGGGTGGTTGGTACCCCAGGGGACACCAGGGTGGTGGCAGTGTCCTCAGGGGACACCAGGGTGGTGGCAGTGTCCCCAACGGTGCCTGTCCCCACAGCTGCTGAGGGCGCACGTGGACCGAGCCCCCCAGATCACCCCCGAGTTTGGCATGGAGATGGCACACAGCCTGCTGGGCGTGCTGGTGGCCTTCCTGCACAGGTGGGGGTGGGGACAACGTGGGGACATCATGGGGACATCATGGGGAT
>NW_010292878.1:0-4357 GCF_000700745.2 Antrostomus carolinensis | reverse complement strand
CATTCTGTGATTCTGTGATTCTGTGATCTCTCTCAGGTAAAGGTCTTTGTCACAGGGACACAGTTTGCTGATTCACAGTGTGCCTTCTCATCTCATCTTGCATTCAGAAGGCAATGGCTGCAGCAGACACCAGCTTAAAGAAGGCTGTGTGTTTTCCCCTGTTCATCCGATTACAGAGTTGGGGTCTCAGGGATGCAACTGAGGAGTGAAAAATACTCCATTACCTGTGTGAATCCGTGTGATGTTGGTTTTTCTGTTTTACTCTGATGCATGCAAATCAAGCTAAGTGTATGTTTCCAGTAACAAAGTGAATGATGGTGATTAATGTCTGTCCTTCCTCCCTTCCCTTCATACCTCCATCCTTATTCAATGCAAACTTGGTACAATTGCAGTTGCATGATTACTTCCTCTGCCATTGATACGGCTTCTTCCTGGAAGCAGAAATCCTGCTTACCAGTTTACTGAAGCTAAGACTCTGATATCACAGCAGAAGGAAGATGAGAAGTGATAGTTTTGCCTCTCCCATGAAACCACTCTAGAGCTGGGACTATCATGCCCTTTAGGGAATTTAGTTTTTCTTATCCTTGTGAATATGAAGCTAACTGTCTCTCCTTGAGGAAAAGTCTCTTGCTTCTCATGTGGAGAAGGTTGATGGAGGTTATGTTTCCTGTGCCTTTGTACAGCAGCTAGTATTTGGGCTATTCCCAACTGCTGCTCTTACCCAGCAAATAAGTTACACAAAACTGAGTGCTACAAAGGCTCCTCAATTACCAAATAATACCCAATATTAAACCTATATTATTTTCAGAAACATGATATAAATATTTTTAACTAATTTTCTTAAAATAATTATTTTATATTCCAAGACAGTGATACAAACAGGAGACAACATTTTGAAGAAATATCCTGCTACCATCTTACATTTTATCTGCAAGAAACTGTAGCCCATGTTATTTCATCATTATCTGGAAAAAAACTGTTCTCTGGACCCCCCCATCAAACCATCTTGATAGAAAAATCTCTGGAAGAGCATTTCACTAGTATACAGCTCCAGTGAGTTCAATCAGAGCCTGCCAAGAAATGCAGGATCTATGAGGAACTCTGTGTGGTGTTAGGGAGAGAAAGTGAATTTCAGACCTCGTGTGTGAATACCCTCAAATCACCATGAACTTAGAGTTTGGTCTATGAGCACCTTTCAGGGCTGGGCTCTTAATTCTTAATTTGGCCAATTCCTAATTTGGCCACAGCGTCAGGAGTGTGAGATGACATTTTTAATGACATTGGTAATCCTGGGGAGGGAAGAATGGGTTTTGTTTTGGTTTTTATTATTATTATTATTTTTATTTGAGGGCTGTAAATACTTCATAGAAAACGCACCCTGTTTTTACAAAAAGTTTTTACTTCTAGTACAAATTTCAAATGCAAATATGATTTTGTGAAACGCAATATTTAGAAATAGTTTGGAATGAATATCCAGACTTTTGAACTGTTCTGCTTAATCTTACTCACTGTTCTGGGATAAATGATTGCCTCACCAAAATTATCTTGTAGAATGTGGATGAGGAGACATCACAATCACCCTGGATTGCCAAGTTGCTTAATGGAAAAAAAAAAAAAAGGGGTTTTGGCAGTTATTTTTTTTAAAAAAAAAAAAAAGCTGGAGCCAAATTCTTTAATTAAAGGCATCACTTTCAGCCATGAAGAGGGTCAGACTGGCATTCTGAGTGAAGAAAAAGGACCTTGCTGTATAGTTACATGGTAAACGTGTGACGTATTAAAATTCACTTTCAACTATCTATTGTCTCAACTATGGTTTCCTTTTAGTGTTTCTTTTGTGATTTTATAGTTCCTGTATTGCTCTGCAAATGCAACTGAACAAAACAAGGTCTTGTAAATCCTTCCTGACTGAGAAAGTAATAGGCTTTCTCAGTCACCTGTTTTTCTGATCATTTGTTGTTATTTCTTAGAATTTTTTTTCTTTTGCTTAATACCATTTCTCTTTATCATTCTTAAGGAAAAACACATTTGCTTCTGAAAGCTTTGAGTTATGCAGAATAAATCAATTTCTGTCAGCTCAGAATCAATTGAATTGGGCAAATATCTGGCTTCTTTTAACTTCTGTATAAATCAGGGTATATCTCTCAGTCTCCCAGATTAAAGGAGCTGCAGAGTTAGATTTACAGGGATAAGGGAATATGTGAGGCAAGTGTCTGATCGCTCATTCAGTTCAATGGCCGGGAATGATGAGGTTCATTTTCTTTCCTTCTCATGTAACAGGCCAAGAATGCAAAATTTAGAACAGCAGAAGGAGATGATAAATATCATGGTATATATGCACACAAAAAATAATAGTGTAACAGGAAACAAAGAGGGAAAGATAGTAGGATAGATGTATTCATAATCCTTCAGTAATTTATTTTTTAAAACACTGTATTTTCTGCTTTTTGATCCCGAACTTTTCACTTGATGTGAACGTAAAACTCATACAGAAACTCCTTGAAAACAACTACTGATCTCAGAAGACAAGAGTGAAATTTCCTGATCTTCTACTGAGTCGCAGACAGCTGGGGAATGAAACCTGGTGTTTTCCTTGGGGCAAACACTGTCACGCACTTCTTTGGCCTTTCTGGTGCATTTCAATGGCACAGGATAGTTTGTAACACATTTGGTTTCTACAATTCTAGAAATTCCTCCTTGTCTGAAATAACCAGCCTGCATGCCAATCATTGCAGTTTTCCAAGACAGTCTCCCTGTTAATATGTTGAGTGCTCTTACAAGGCACAATATCAAATTAGTATACAAAAGTGTGAGCACTTGCATCTTCAGAATGGCACTTTCTGGTTTTTAATATCAGCCAATTAAGATGTTATTTTCAAGGAGAGGCTTGGCATTTTTTCAAAAATTTACTTTTTGAGGCCTGAAAAGGATTTAGTTGGCATGGAGAGCTGATCCCAAGCTTAGATGTTTTGATGGCTTCAATGTGAACACAGCTGGAATTTTTTAAGCTAATTCAGCCTAAAAACCCACTTCCCGCTACTGTTGAAAATAATGCACCATAATTTCTTTTTTTTTTTCCTAAAGCAGACAAACCTACAGCAAAGACAAAAGCGTTTAAATACCTCATGAGGTGTTTTATTGTGGTTTGTGTTAGGGAAATAAAACTGTGCATACATGGCTATAAAATATTAAAATGAATATGCCTGTGAAGCCATTACCTCTGATTTAGTAACTTATCATCTTCATAGCTTTGATAAGTTTTTTTTTAAAATAAGAAGGGTGCCAGCCATTCATTTCTCCAAGAGAAACCTAGTTTTTCTTGGAAATGGATACTTGCAAACCTAAGACTTACTGAAACGTAATTTTCAAAAGTAGCATAGGAGAAGAATCTAATGTCAGTGATTTTTATTTCATTGGATGTTTCTTCACACTCCCTCTCTACTGTTTCCTGATCTCAGGTAAACGTGTTCTTAAGCTCACACAGGCAGCTGAAAAAGTCTGTTCCTGAAGAGGCAAAACTGCACAAAATATTGCAAAAAATAATTTGAAGCTTTCAGAGGTGATCAAGTGTACCACTATGTACACTCTCAGTGTTCAGAAAGTGAAGCAAGGAGAAGACTTACAAACTTGGCAAGCATGGTTTGGCCCACCAGCCAGGTCCAACAAACAACAAAGCTTTTATCTGGTCCCCTCTTTTCCTTTGAGACACAGGAGAATCTTTGCTTGCCCAGTATGTGCTTCCTTAGCTGATGAATTCTTCCTCCCATCCCAGCACCCTGAAGGTGAGCAGTGAGTTCATGAAGCACTAGCATGGCACTTATAGAAAAGAAAGAACATGAGTCTTGCTGCATTTGTGTGTACATATGCGACTGGATTAGTTAAAACTGCTGCTGTGTCCACTTCAGTGAAAACAGGCGCTGGGGGAGAGGGGCAAACACAGGAATTCAGCATCTCCCCAGCAGCTGGGGAGAGCAGACCACCCTGATGCAGGAGCTCTGAAGAGGGTTTTATAGAGTAAGGTTGTGCCAGCTGAATCAATACTAGGGCAGGTTTCATACCTTCTGTGGCATTTTACATAGATGTGTTGGGAGGGAGTGAGCTAATAGATTTAAAAAAAAAAAAAAAACAAAAAACCCCAACCTTTCTTTAGTTAGATTTGTTTGCAGATACAGCAATCTGTCACAAATGGTGATTTAATTTCCATTTGCTATTTAAAAAGAAAGATACATTTCATTCCAGATTCTCAGGGTGTCATTGCCAAAGAACTTTCCCTAGTAAGAGCACTCCAGATACATCCAGCACTGTGGTACAGTGATGAGATCCCTCTCCATTATTTTTATTTTATTTTATTTTATTTTAT
>NW_010292877.1:0-593 GCF_000700745.2 Antrostomus carolinensis | reverse complement strand
GGGCTAGCCCAGTGAAACTATCACACCTTGTCCTTCAACAAGCTGACCAAGTGGATGCCAGGGTGTGGGCAGTGCAGGAGCAGCAGTGTTTAGCCGGGAAGCAGTAGTGGGATGTGCAGAACACCACAAGGCATGTGCAGCAAAGGATACTTCTGGGCGTTCTCCTCCACGGGCCCCTGCCCGGCCACCAGCATGCACTTCTGGTGGAACTGGCTGAAGAGCCGCAGCGGGCTGTGGGACAGGATCACCTGCTCCGGAGATACCTGTGGGAAGGAGGAAAAGCTGCCAGGGAATCGGGGGGGGGGAAGTCCCCATCCCTGGAGGGATTGAAGAGTCGTGTAGACACAGTGCTGAGGGACATGGGTTAGTTGGGGACTTGTCAGTGTTGTGTTCATGATTGGACTCCATGATCTTAAAGGGTTTTTTTCCAACTGAGGTGATTCTGTGTGATTCTGTCACCCGGTGGTGCCACCAGCCCTTCAGCCCTCCCGGGGAAGTGGCGCTGGGTGACCTCCCTCCTTCTCCTCCTCCTCCTCTCCCGGTGCCCCCCTCCAAAGCCGGGACCATGACCGGGGACCGGCCTCGGGGCCTCC
>NW_010292876.1:1919-9493 GCF_000700745.2 Antrostomus carolinensis | reverse complement strand
AGTGCTGAGGGACATGGGTTAGGAGATTGGTCAGTTAGGTTTACCATCAGACTTGATGATCTTAGAGGTATTTTCCAACTGAGGATATTCTGTGATTCTGTGATCATAAACCTACACTGTAGAAGATTCATGGAGACATGTTCATGGAAATGCCTGAAGACCAGGGATATACAAAGTAGAGCCATGACCTCTACAGATGTAACTGGTATGTTTGGAAGAGCTGAACATTCAGTCATGAGTACAGTGGGTAAAAGGGGGGACAGAAACCTCTAGAGGAACATCTGTCATCATAACAAACCTTAGAAGACAGCTCTCGATAACATGGATCTTTATAATCAGTGAGCTCCCAGCCTTGAAGGGCTATAATTAAGTCAATCAACTAATCCTGGAAAGCTCCCCATGTCAAAGAATGAAAGCTCTCAGTCTCACCAGGCAGGAACAGGAGATACTCAGGTAGTCAAAGTCTTAAACAAACATATTTCTTGTTCCAGGACTAAGTCTTAGCAGCATTTCACCTACTCATCAGTGTCTGATGTGGACAGGAAAGAGAAGCACGACTTTACTTACACACTCTTGGTTGACTTTAAGCACTAAAGGTTCATCTTTTTTCTGCTGTTCTTCCATTTTTCTCTTTCCTACGTCCATGTCATCGAGAATGGACTTGTGAATCAGATCCTCGGAAGCTTTTTCTTCTTGTAGTTTTTCTTCTCTCAGCTGCAAATAATGACAAAAAAGCAGATTTAAAATGTTTTAACTCCTACATCTGGTTGCCAATAAGTGATTTTCCAAGAGTCTGGCCACATCATTTCATTTTGTGTCTTCATTTCTCTACTCTAGAGCAGAGCCACTGCTTCCCTCACCAGCAATAATGTGAAGACTGGTTTGTTTCCACAATGCTTTCACGTTCGTGCACTCTACACAAATACCACGGATATTTTCTTCTTTGCTAAACAACAAAGACACTGTGAGGTCCTGGGTTGGACAAAGAATTCTCTGCCACACCATCTTCTAAAATTGGGAGACAAAAGCTTTTGTCTGTTTGTAGATAAACTATGAATAAAAATGTGCAAAACTAGTTTCGTGCAAGTGATGATATTTCAATTTTAGTCTTCAAAGGGACTTCAAGACAATTTGGCAGACATCTAGACAGCATCACCTCAAATTGCTTAGATACAGCAATTCCCATGGTGAATCCTAAATGCTGTATGAAATCCTATTGTTTCCTTGACACGTTGAGATGGAGAAGATCCAGAGGGATCACCCAACCTTCTGATGGCCAACTGGAAGCTTGAATTCAGTTTATCAGCTGAAGTGCAAATGCAGGTGAGAAGTGCAAGGGAATGGAGGATCTAGGATAAAGGTACAGGGATCACAGAACAGAACAGAATCGCAGTGGTTGGAAAAGACCTTTTAAGATCACCAAGTCCAACCATAAACCCAACATCACCAATTCCACCTCTAACCCATGTCCCTCAGCACCTCGTCTACCCGTCTTTTAAATCCCACCAGGGAAGGTGACTCCACCACCCCCTTGGGCAGCCTGTTCCAATGCTTGACAACACTTTGGGTGAAGAAGTTTTTCCTCAGATCCAATCTAAACTTCCCCTGGTGCAACTTGAGGCCATTTCCTCATGTCCTCCTTGGAGTGAGGGACCAAACACTGAACCCAGCACTCGAGCTGCGGCCTCACCAGTGCCCAGCACAGGGGGAAGAGAACTTCCCTGCTCCTACTGGCCACACTGGTGCTGATCCAGGCCAGGATGCCTGTGTCATAGAATCCCAGACTGGTTTGGGTTGGAAGGGACCTTAAAGCTCAGCCAGTCCCAACCCCCCTGCCAGCAGCAGGGACACCTTCCACTAGACCAGGTTGCTCAAAGCCTCATCCAACCTGGCCACAAACACTTCCAGGGAGGAGCAGCCACAGCTTCTCTGGCCAACCTGGGACACTGGCTCACCACCTTCACAGCAAAGAATTTCTGCAGACTTGCTACTCAAACCAACAAACTCCCATTTCTCCTCCTTTCCACCACCTTTTCCTGATGAACAGGCTCTGCAGTACCTGCTTCAGACAGCCCCATCCGATCATCCCTGCCCAGGATAACATCACCCAGCTCCCTTCTCACTCATCATTCACTCAGCTTATCTCTCACCTCTTCCTCAACTTTAGGTCATGAATAGTCTACATATATATGTATATATACACCAGGTTCTTCCTTCCTCCTCCACCCAACCTCTGTGCATAAGCTACCCTAGTCTGGGAAGACAAGCTGACCTTTGCTTGACAGGTCTCCATCACTCTGATTAATCACAGCTATGGCTGAGCACTAGGAAATCAAATACTTCTGTTTATTCCTCATACTTGAGTGTAGGCATCTCAGATGCTTAAGAAGCTGCCCTGTTATGTTCCTTCCTATCTTCTCACATCACTGCAATTTCCCCCTTGCCTCCTGAGAAACCAGTGCTGCAGGACCTGATGCCCTTCAGTAAAGCTCAAGGTGTCATAGAATCATAGACTCATCAAATGGTTTGGGTTGGGAGGGACCTTAAAGCTCCTCCAGTTCCAACCCCCCTGAGCTTCTCTGGACAACCTGGGACACTGGCTCACCACCCTCACACCAAACAATTTCTTCCTCACATCTCAGCTCCATCTCCCCTCTGACACTTTCAACCCCTTGTTCTCTCACTCCCTGCCCTTGGCCAAAGTCCCTCCCCAGCCTTCCTGGAGCCCCTTCAGGTACTGGGAGGCCACTAGAAGGTCTCCCCGGAGCCTTCTCTTCTCCAGGCTCAACAGCCCCAACTCTCTCAGCCTGTCCTCACAGCAGAGCTGCTCCAGCCCTGGCATCATCCTCGTGGCCTCCTCTGAACAGCCCCAACTCTCTCAGCCTGTCCTCATAGGATCCTACAGCCCCACACATAAAGGCAGTGGGTGATGTTGCAACAACTCCTCATTCTTCCAAAAATATTTAGTATTTTATTTCCCTGCTAGAAAAGGGGGGGAAAAAAACCCAACAGGTGAACCTGCCCCAAAAGGTGAAGAGATAAAGAACACAGAGCTCACGATGCAGTACACAAAAAGCACATCATGATTTTCAGACTGGGAAGGACCTGAATCCCAGTTAATCCAAACCCCTAGAGAGGAGGAAGAGAGAGGTAGGAGAAGAAAAGGTTGAAAGCAGGAAAAATTTGGCAATGCCAGGTTTCTGGTTGCACTAAATGATCATAATGGTCTTTTCCAACCAAATTATTCTCTGATTCTATGAAAAAACCCCATTGTTTGGCTCATTGTGGGTATTTAGCAAATGTTTTCAAAGATTGGTTTGACTTCTCGTTTAGAATTGTTTTAAGATGTATCTTTAAATTCCTAATCTATTAATAATCTCAAGCAATAACTACAACACAGAGTCTGACTAATATAGATTACAGCCACATGATGCAGCCGTGATGAATTATCTGCTGTACATTTAATGAACAATATTTCTGTACTTTAAGGAGCTTTTTTTAAAGTATCTTAAAAAACAAGTTCACATCAAGATTTATCATAAAGATGAGTCTTTTTGGCCAGCTGAAATACTACCCAGCCCTTGTATCCCTTCTGTATTTCTCACATGGAAGAAAGCTGTATGGAAATCTTCACTTTTTTTTGGGTCTAATTTATAAAATTCTTCTCAATTCCCAAATCTAAAGCCACGAGCATTATAGAACAAATCACAGGAATATTGAAGAATTTTAGGCCAACTCATGGCACAGTTAATGGGAGGTGGAAGCACAAGCTCTGCTGACAGTGAAGAGTGAAAAAAGCAACAAGAAGATTCTAATCCTAATTAATAGGATACAAAAAAGAATTTACACCCAGAATTCAGGTTGCAAAAATAAAGTCTGATGATAAAATTTTACTAATTAAATAAAAGAAAGTAAAATCTGATGATAAAATTTTACTAATTAAATAAAATCATTTTAAGGAGCCTAATGTAAATTATCTCCCAGAGAATTTACACACAATCGTGGCAATACTGTGCTGGGACATGAGGATTAGAAATTGAAACAAGCTGGTGTGAAACACCTACCCTGGGAGAAGTATCTTACTTTATCTGAGTTATATCTTGGAAATACTGGATGTGGGACTGTCAGCTGCTATTAGCAGTGCTATTATCAGAAAAGGCATTTGAATTTATCTGTAGCTTTTTCAGATATCCTGTTTCAAACTACAGGAAAAAAAATTACTGTATGAGGAATCCCTAATTTTTTACTCAAGAATTGCTCAAGAAATGAGAATTTCAGGAACGTCATTCTTAATATTAACATTCATTTCCATTTTTTACCATAAAAAGTGTGGTAAACTCACGTTTAATATCTTCTCTTCACTGTGTAAACTGTCCAGGTTTGCTTGCTCACTCCCCAAGCCTGCTCTTGTCTACCCCGTGCTGCTGGAAAGCTACATGTCAGCACATGCCTCAGGTAGGAGTTTCCCTCCTGATTGCGTGTGATTACAAGCAAGAGACTGCTCGTGATAGAAAGAGAGTTTAACAGGAGCATTTAGGGTTTTAGGACACAGAAATTATATCCTGCTTTGGAAAAATATAAAATATCAGAGCACCAAGTGTGAAAGAGGGGAAAAAAAAAAATCTCACTATCCTGCACAGACAGCAAAGATTTCATCTGATCCTGAAAGCCAGTTGAGAAAATTACACTACGAGATGATCCACTTCAAATAAGAATTCTTCAGTACATAATTATGGTAACTACTTTGTTTTCAACTGTTAAAAGGCTGGGAAGCAGGTCAAGAGCTAGGATTTATAAAGCAACTCGCATCGGGGAGATAGAAAAGCTTTTGAATGCTCCTCTCCCTCAGGAGGAAAGCCAGCAAGAGTTATCCCTGTTTTATAGGCAAGGAAGCTGAGATGAAATCTCTTGCCTCGAGACACAGAAAGAAACCCAGTTACACACAAGGTTTGATTCCTTTGATACTTTTCATAAGGGCAGTTAATGACAAAACAAGGGGAAATGGGTTTAAGCTGAAAGAGGGGAGGTTTAGATGAGATATTAGGAAGAAGTTCTTCACTGTGAGGGTGGTCAGACACTGGAACAGGTTGTCCAGAGAAGCTGTGGCTGCTCCTCCCTGGAAGTGTTTGTGGCCAGGTTGGATGAGGCTTTGAGCAACCTGGTCTAGTAGAAGGTGTCCCTGCTGCTGGCAGGGGGGTTGGAACTGGAGGAGCTTTAAGGTCCCTTCCAACCCAAACCTCTCTGTGATTCTATGATTCTCAAACCTGAGTTCTCCTCTCCTCCCACCTATTTCAGAAGCTCAGAGACACCAAGAAACTCTCACAAATTGGCATCAGCCACAGTTTTGCCTGAAATCAGGAACAAGGGCGAGCGCATCATCAGTTGGCATTTTGTCAGCAAAATGACGTTGCCTTTTTCTCTTAGATGATGAGTCACAGAATCTCCAACCCCCCCTCCCCCCCCGGCCCCATCAGCTCTTTCAGATGAAGTTCCTAAAAAATGAGTTTAAACTGGGAGGAGAAAGAAACTTACCTCCCATCTGCCAGTGAGCAAAAAGGGGAAGCCAGCAGGCTGAAGAGGAACAAGACAAAAACATGCCCAAAATGCCAGAAACATGTTCAACTTGGATTTCCTTTTGACTGGTGGGGAAGTAAGAAGTGTTGGCACTGGACTCCTGAAGTCCAGAGGTAGATGCAAAAAACTTTTCAGCTGTAGTCTGACTATGCTTCAAATGTGTTTAATTGGATGTAAATTGTATTTAAAGTCAGTAACAGAGTGATCAGGGTTAGCAAACAGTCACCAAGTACCCACTTGGTCCTGCATAGATGCAACATTCCTATAAATTTTTTATGGATCATGGGAGAAAAGATGATTGAATCCTTCCAGAAGATCTGGATATGTATCCATCCAGAGGCACATGGAAGAACTGCAGAGCTAAAATCCTGTCCCCATGAACTCAGGTGGTTCCTGCTTCTTTGGATAACTGGGAAAAGAGCAGCGTGTCCAGCAGGTGGAGGGAGGGGATTCTGCAACTCTGCTCCGTAAGGCAACACCTGGAATACTGTGTCCAGTTCTGGAGCCCCCAACACAAGAGAGACCTGGAGCAGCTGGAACAAGTCCAGAGGAGGCCACCAGGATGATGCGAGGGCTGGAGCAGCTCTGCTGTGAGGACAGGCTGAGAGAGTTGGGGCTGTTCAGCCTGGAGAAGAGAAGGCTCCAGGGAGACCTTCTAGTGGCCTCCCAGTACCTGAAGGGGCTACAAGAAAACTGGGGAAGGACTTTTCCTAAGGGCAGTTAATGCCAAAACAAGGGGCAATGGGTTTAAGCTGAAAGCGGGGAGGTTTAGATGAGATATTAGGAAGAAGTTCTTCACTGTGAGGGTGGTCAGACACTGGAACAGGTTGCCCAGAGAAGCTGTGGCTGCTCCTCCCTGGAAATGTTTGTGGCCAGGCTGGATGAGGCTTTGAGCAACCTGGTCTAGTGGAAGGTGTCCCTGCTGCTGGCAGGGGGGTTGGAACTGGAGGAGCTTTAAGGTCCCTTCCAACCCAAACCATTCTGTGATTCTATGATAAATTCTGATCTTGCAGCTGGATTGAAGA
Source organism: Antrostomus carolinensis (assembly GCF_000700745.2). Lineage (NCBI taxonomy): Eukaryota > Metazoa > Chordata > Aves > Caprimulgiformes > Caprimulgidae > Antrostomus > Antrostomus carolinensis. The sequence continues at coordinate 2,894 of NW_010292876.1, read as the reverse complement.
CATCAAGCAACACGTCTGGCAGGATCGATGAAGCGTTAGCTCCAATATCATCGTGGAAAGTCTCCCACTCAGTACTATGGGGAGATTTATAAAGCCCTAGCAAGTTTTACAGTTAATACCTAGATAAAAAGCTTTATTTCTTCTTTAAGCCAAAGATACTCTGAGTAGACTCATGGTAAATGTTAATTTGCCAAATTTCAGTTAATTAATAAACCAGATTTGTATATGAATAAGATTTCTGTGCACTCTAATCTTACACTGCTGCCTAAACCAACTGTTTCTCAACAAAGTGTCTCACCATTGCTAAAAATGCTGCAAGCCACAAGACTTGATGCACAAAGCCTACCTAGCCCAAGTCACCTGGACCAGAGAAGAGTTTGCATTTCTTAAGATCAGTTAATGAAAGGTCACAGTCAGTCAAAATTATCCTAATTATCTTAATAACAGTTAACTAATCGAATAACAGTTATCCTGATAACTTGTAATGACATTACCCATCAGCATCACTGCTAATTCCACACAAGGAGAATCATAGAATCATAGAATGGTTTGGGTAGGAAGGGACCTTAAAGCTCATCCAGTCCCAACCCCCCTGCCAGCAGCAGGGACACCTTCCACTAGACCACGTTGCTCAAAGCCTCATCCAGAAGCAGGAGTGAAGATCCTTCTGCATTTTTTAATTGTCTCTTCACATATATGCATTTCCCAGGCTGGTTATTTACCTTAAATATAATCTAAAGAATATTTTCCTACTTAGCATCACCCAGTGGTCAAGGCTATTTTTTTTTTTCTCTCTCTAAACACTTTCCACGGTGGTCGAGATCTTCAAGTAAAAATTCTTCAACGATGAAAAAAAAAACCCCTGTTCCTTTTCCCCAGAAGGTAAATTAATCAGTGAGAGCTTGGATCCATCTCAAAGAAAAAAGCACCATCACAGAGATCAAGGCCCTGAAACAGAAATTAAATCTACTGACA
>NW_010292876.1:1200-1885 GCF_000700745.2 Antrostomus carolinensis | reverse complement strand
CAGGATGGGGAGCAGGTCCAGGTAGAGGAAGGGACGATGGACGCAGGAGCTACGGGCGGCAGCGTGAATGTTTTAGCTGCAATGGAAATCATTATCAGCTCAGCTGCAGCAGTTATTGCTTTCACTTGTAATGTTTATTACTTAAAAAGCAGCCAACTTCCATAAATGACTGGCCACTGGAGACATTTAGATGATTTAGATTAATGAATAAATAAATAAATAAATAAATAAATAATCCCTTTTTTAAATGTAGAAAATATTTTCCCAGACTTTAACCACAAAACAGCTGAAAAGCTTTTCTTCCCTTCTCAGTTTTTTGCCTTGAAATGACATTTTTTTTCCTTGCCCTAAAAACAGACAGAAAGCTTTAGTTTGGACTAGATGGTTTCTGAGAATGATGTTACTGCAGTAGCAAGGAGATGCCTTATGCTGCAAAAGCCTTGATGGAATTACATCCACAAATACTGATGCTCTAATAAATCCTGTAGAACTGAGCAGTGGCTCGAGGTCCACCAAGGAAGGTACATTTCCATGATCTGGAAGGCAGCCTAAGACAGCAAAATCTGGCTTCTACATGCTCGATTACTGCCAACATTTTCCTGAACTGGCTGAACAGCCTAAAGGGAATAAATGACCTTTGTTACAGAGCAGAATAAAAAGCTTTTCAAATTTCCTTATAGGTAGG
>NW_010292876.1:0-1175 GCF_000700745.2 Antrostomus carolinensis | reverse complement strand
ATTCCTGCAGGAAATCCAAGTTATTCAGGAAGAAAAAATACAATTACACAGAATATCTTACCTTCCTTAGCTGGCTTTCATATTCTTCTCGGAGTTCCCCTGGTTTGCTTAATTTAATGGGTGCTCTGAATATAAAATCTGGAAAGAGAAGGAAAAAAAAAGAAGAAACACTTTTTAATGTACAATAATTGGGATTGTCCATTTTTTTTTTCCCCAAAAAGGGTAAGTTCTCCACGGACAGCACAAGAGGTTCTGCAGCATTTTTGTGAACACAGATGTTTATATGATGACGCTGCTATTAAAGTTCTGTTTAATGTACAGAAACATTGGGAGAAGGATGGCTGAGTAAAATCATTTTGCACTTTGTAGAGTTTCTTTTGAGATTCTCAAGGGTTCTTGACAAGCAGTTAAGGAATCAAGGGAGTATTAGGAGGATGTAAACACAGAGGTTAAGTAACAGCCTCGAGATGTCACAGGGAATCTGAATCCTAGAAATTAAACTAGGCTTTAAGCATCTGTTCCAACCAAGAACAGGCTGACACCCCGAATTCACACCCTTCTGCCAACTGGAACAGGTTGCCCAAGGAAGTTGTGGCTGCTCCTCCCTGGAAGTGTTTAAGGCCAGGCTGGATGAGGCTTTGAGCAACCTGGTCTAGTGGAAGGTGTCCCTGCTGCTGGCAGGGGGGTTGGGACTGGATGAGCTTTAAGGTCCCTTCCAACCCAAACCATTCTATGATTCTATGATTTAAACAAACACATTGAGAGTGCTATTTTCTATACGAGTTTTATTTTTACACCTCCATGTCCCCTTCACCTTGGCAGCTGTTTGAAGTGCTGTCCCACCCGTCCAGAGCAAGCCCAGCTTTTATTCTGCTTGCAATGCTCTCCCTGAGGTCAATATTTTGAAGCTGGGCAGGCAGGCTGCTCCATCCGGCAGGAATTCCCCATCCTGCTCCCACTTCCTCCCTTCCCCCTTGAGAATTCAAAAACCAAAAGCAGATTAGCACAGAGTTATAATTTAACTTCCATCCTTGGAGTTTGTTACTCCCCAAACGATTCCCTTCTTTATGTCAACCTCAAAGTTCCCTCCTGCTTCTCTGTAGTGCAAGTCCGGACAAGTTGTGCTACAGTCAGAGGAGCTTGGATAGAAGAATCATAGAATCCCAGACTGGTTT
>NW_010292875.1:3246-3936 GCF_000700745.2 Antrostomus carolinensis | reverse complement strand
ACCAGCCTCCCTTCTTCCCGCTCTGGCATGGCCCCAGCCTGGTGGGACTGGGGGTTTGGGGGTCCCTGGGGACCCTCCTGGCACAGCCCTTGCCGGGGGCTGGAGTGCCAGAGCCAGCGCCCCTCACCTCACCTTAAAAGTGAAGTTAAAACTGGTGCTGCCGCCCACTTCCACCTCCTCCCTTACCCCAGCTTTCATCTCCCTCCAGCCCCATGGAGAGCAGGATAATCCCCACAGAACCTGCCACACCTTGCTTTGTCTTCCGCAGATTTTTAATGCCTGGCGGCAAGAAGTTTCTGAAATCCAAGCCCTGGAAACTTCCAGGGGCTCTAGAAGTGATTCACGGATGGCAGAGGCGGTGTTTAGTCTAAGCCACAGTTTGGATCCAGCAGAATAAACCACGACATCCAGCTGCTGGGCTCTGCGCTCGCAGAGGTGCACGCTACCGCTCGTCCTCTTTGAGTTATAAACCTTCGAACCACAGAGCCAAAGGCAGGCGGCCCCTCGGCACGACCCCGGGCTGGGGGTGATCAATAGACACCGACCCCGGGCTGGGGGTGATCAGACACCGACCCCGGGCTGGGGGTGATCAACAGACACCAACCCCGGGCTGGGGGTGATCAATAGACACCGACCCCGGGCTGGGGGTGATCAGACACCGACCCCGGGCTGGGGGTGATCAATAGACAC
>NW_010292875.1:2770-3065 GCF_000700745.2 Antrostomus carolinensis | reverse complement strand
GACCCCAGTCTGGGGGTGATCAGTAGACACAGACCCCAGTCTGGGGGTGATCAGACACCGACCCCAGTCTGGGGGTGATCAATAGACCCTGTAGCTGCCTTTTGTTTGGGTGCAGAATGATTTCACACCATTGAGACTATTAAATTTACGCTTCCCCAACTGGATGCTGATTGATTTACTGCCTCTTTCTTCTCCCGCAGCTGGATTCTTTCCTCCAGGTAGATGTTGATGTGCGTTGCCCGACTACCTGAGCTTGCACAAAAGGCAACACGTGGAAGGCCCGCGGCGCCACGCC
>NW_010292875.1:0-2725 GCF_000700745.2 Antrostomus carolinensis | reverse complement strand
TGCAGGGTTTTTGGAAGGGTGGATGGGCTGCAGGAGGAGTCGCGATGGTGCTGGGCCTGGAGAGTGTGGAGCAAGTGGGAGGAGAGTCCTGGGGCAAGGAAGGTGCTTGGGAAAAAAAAAAATCTCCTTGAAAATAGAAAATGATCCTCCCCGATAGCAGCAGAACCTTCAAAGCGAGCCGGCTTCTAACGGGCTGGATGGGAGCGGGGGGGTAAATGCGCCCCACGAGTGGGAGAGGTCACAGGCAGCTCTGGGGGGGCTCCTCGGGGTGTTGGGGAAACACGGTGCTGGCCCTTCCCATCCTTATCAGCACTACCTGGGCCAGGAGGTACCAACCTGGTCAGGGCTCCCCTGACCACCTGCCTGGACCTTCCTATGCGCTGACGCAGCCGGCGCTTCACCGAGAGCAGAGATGTTATCGGCGGGTGCTGCGAGCGCCGAGGTGCAGGTGAATGTGGAGCTGCTGACTGTGAGGCTGCAGCTCTGTATTAATGTGTCCTCACCCTTTTCCCTGCTCCCCCTTCTCCCACCCAGCGTGGTAAGTGAAGAAAATGAGTCCTGAATGAAGAAAATGAAGAAAATGGGGATCTTAATAATATTTAGGGGGACCTTATTAGTGTTTATGATTATCAATATCTAAGGGTGGGTGTCAGGAGGATGGGGCCAGACTCTTCTCAGTGGTGGCCAGTGACAGGACAAGGGGCAATGGGCACAAACTGGAACACAGGAGGTTCTACTGAAATATGGGGAAAAACTTTTTCCCTGTGAGGGTGCCGGAGCCCTGGGACAGGCTGCCCAGAGAGGGTGTGGAGTCTCCATCTCTGGAGATGTTCAAACCCACCTGGACACTTTCCTGTGCAACCTGGTGTAACCTGCTTTGGCAGGGGGGTTGGACTGGATTATCTCCTGAGGTCCCTTCCAACCCCCACCAGTCTGTGATCCTGTGTGTGTGTGATTTACAGCCCTGACTTCCTCCTCGCTGCACCTTCAGGCTCTGCCCAGCCTGGCTGTGCTCCCCCAGCTCCCCCTGTGCTCATTCACCAGGGACAGACACAGAGGAGGTCGGAGCACATCAGCTTTCGCCCACCCTCCTGCCCTCCCTGTGCCTGCCCCACCGCCATGGGGCTGTCTCCCCCCAGCAGACCTCCATGCAAAGCCCCTGCCTGACACCAGGGCAGTTTCCCATCATAAAATTTCCTCCCGCTGGGCTTTTAAGTTTGAGAGCCACGAAGGATGGATAATGAGGCTCATCTTTTCCCAAGCAAACAAACGCTGCCCGCCGCAGGGGGGAACAGGCTGCCAGGGAGGCAGCTCTTTCGAAAACCCACCAAATGGAAACCAGCGATGCTCTGATGGTGGCTCGGCCGCTCGCAGCCACGACTTCCCAAACCCCGGCCAAAAAGACCCTCCTACCCCACAGGCTTCAAGCTCCAGCAAAGCTTTGGCGTTTTTCATCTCCGCACGGCTCCTCCAAGTGTCCCGCTGTCCCCTGCCCCTGGCTCCCACCCGCTCCTTCTCGCCTGCATCCCACGGCTGGTGGTCCCATGCTGCTGGGTGGCCTCAGGCAGGAGCACCCCGGTGTGGGGACAGAGGGGCTGTCCCATCTCCCAGCACACAGCTCCTGCCAGCTCAGTGGCTGGGACAGTGTGGCGGCCAAAAAGAATGTCACCCTGGCAACTCTGCGGGACGATTGTCCTGGTTTTCCCTCCTTTGGGCAGAGGGGAGGGGTTGGAAACACCAACCGCGCAGCCCTGCCACGTCCAGTGGCTCTGGGGCTGGCACGCGTGGCCTGTGTCCCATGTCCCCCTCCCGAAGTGGCTTCAGCGCGACGGCTGCCCCCGCGCTGTGAAGGGCAGCGTGTCCCCAGGCGGCCCGAGGATCTGTGACCTGTGTGCCGTGGGAGCGAGTGAGGTGCCAGTGGGCACCGTGAACCGTTGTCACCACTAAAAACCAGTTGCTTGTGTATGGTCACCTTGAGGTGCTCCTGTGACTTGCAGCTGGGATGTGGGCAGGGGGCTCAGTCCTGCTGCCACCGTGGTTTTCCATGGAGGGCTTAGTGAGGAGCAGTGGGAGCCACAGGACTGGGGCCAGGGAGGGCAATAAGGGACAAGAAAGCAAAGGACAATATTTGGCAGAGAAACAAAGGCTGGAGCAGGGGGAGGGAGCAGAAAACCACCAAGGGGCAGGGCTGTCCCGTCTGGGCCTGTCTCCAAGAGATGGCTGTGACCAGTCCTGCCACTTTGATGTGCCATTTGTCTGCCTTACACCCACCTTCTCCCAGCTGCAGCCCCTGGGTGTGAGCGCTGAGGACCACTGCCACCAGCCAGTTTTACATCTCCCTGCCACATCCCTTGCTCTGGCTCAGAAGCCCGTGTCTGCTGATGGCCCAGACCCACCAGGACAGTGGTGGAGCAGCTGGTTCAGGAGGGATGTGCACTGTGAAGGGCAGCACCATTTCCTCCCTTCAGCTGACACCTTCAGTGAGGTTCTGGCAAGGGATGATGCAACAACATCTCGGTCTGTGAAAAGCATCCCTCCTTTCCGGAGGTGAAGCACACACAGCCACGAAGGTGGGCGTTTGGGAAGGACCCAAGGAGCTCAGGAATAATTGGAAATCCAGATATTCCCCCAAAGAGGAAAGCTGGCAAGCACAAGAGCTTGGCTGAGTGAGGAGCAAGTGACCCACCCCATCTAGGCGGGGGTTGAGCTAAGCCAGGTTGTGGGG
>NW_010292874.1:290-5024 GCF_000700745.2 Antrostomus carolinensis | reverse complement strand
TTCCAACCCAAACCAGACTGTGATTCTATGATTTATCCCAGGCAGGATGGACACCCAGCAGCATGGCTGGCTCTGCTGACCCCACCTTGATGCCAGCCCTCCTGCAGTCATGGAGAACCCCCAGGGAGCCTGACATGGGGCTGCAGCCAGATGCTCCCAGGCAGTACGGAGCAGAGACAGGGCTGACCCAGCGAGGACAGTCACACGCACCCCTGGCCAGAGGGGACATGGACCGAGCAACAACTGGCAGCTCTATTAAGCCTCTGTGATGTGTTGGTGGGACAAGGTGAGGCTGAACCTTCACATGGAGCCTGAGCAGCACCCTGGGACTGCTGATTTGTGCCCTGAAAGATGAGGGCACAACGAGCAGACTCCTGGTTCCAAATGGATGATGCAACCAAGGAGAACCTCTGCCTGGAAACGGCACCTCTGCAGCCTCCTCTCCCCGCTGGGAGCTCTGCAATCTCACTTCTGGTTTTCTTCAGCTGAAAAAACACTTCTCACCCGTGCGGGGTCACCAGTGATGTTAGTACACACCATGCAATTGCACAGATGGACCCCAAATGGGCCCAGAGCTCCCTCAGGTTTTCTGCCCAGGACCAGACCTCTGCCACCCACCCCTGCTTGCTGCAGGAGCTCTCACTGGAATGTTTCAGCATGTTTGTCCCTCCATGAGCTGGGGCAGGAGTGGTGTGGCAGCTCCCTCGACACTTAAATTCCTTTAATTATGCCTAAAACACTCAATCATCTGGTGGCTGGAGGGTTCTGTGGGGGAGCAGACGGAGTGCTCCATGCTTGCTGCCTCCTCCCATGCCCAGCCTGCCCCATGGAGAGGAGTCGGGTCTTCCAGCAGCCCAACACCTTGGGGAACCACCAGCTGCTGGGACACTGACTGGGATCTCTCCCTGGATGCTTCAGTTTGGAGGTCCCAGCGGGGAGACCCCCACTCTCGGCCTCAGGAGGCTGGGGCACCCCGAATCCCTGCAGGAAGAGTGAGGTCCCAGCTGGGAGACCCCCACTCTCAGCCTCAGGAGGCTGGGACACCCCGAATTCCTGCAGGAAGAGGGGTGCAGGGTGACCCGAGCAGCTCAGCACCCACCACCCTGCGTGTCCCCATGAGCAGGGGACACAGGGCAACCCTGGCCTCGTTCTACAGCACCAGGATCAGGTCATTGTCACCCAGCACAGCACCCAGCCAGGGCGACCATCCCCAGCGGGTCCCCAGCTCCCATTCACAGCTCTGCTGACAACCCCAAGCCGCCCCCCGTCCCCTTTTCCACTCCCGACTCCCCTTCATTCAAAGCCTCTGTCCTTTTAAGCTATTTTTTTCCCCTCCTATTCATTTCCCGCCGCCTCTCTCCTTTTCTCTCGCCAGCCCCTCTCCCGGAGCAGCTGCTATGCTAATCAGCATCAGGCAGAAAAGGGAGCGAGTCTTTGCAGGGGCTGGGGAGGAGAGAAAGACCCCAGAGCCCTCCAAATGCTAAATAAATCCAAGGCTGGAGCAGCATCTCTGAACAAAGAGGCCTGGCTTCCCCCCCTTCTTGTCCCCTCTTCCCAATTCCACCACCTTTTCACATTCAAATCCATTAAACAGCGAGCAGAAAGCCCCCCAGTATTCATAGCATTGCATTAAAGAGAAAGCCCCGTGGTCCCTCTCCATCCTGGCCAGGAGGAGGGAAGGGCAAAGGGTTCTCCATCCCCGTCGGGCTGTCTCTGCCACCGGCTGGGAAACTCCGGGCTCTGGCCCCTCGGGACAGCGGAAGAAGGACAAAAGCCCCCTGGCCACCCCAAAGGGAGATGAGTTGCCCTTCACCTCAGTTCCAGGTTTCTTCCCCACCTGGGACCCTTGGGTTCCTCCATGGGGATGGAGCTCCTGGAGTGTGGGCAACTGTAGGGGGCTGGATGGGAACCACATGGGATGGGAGAGTCTGGGGGTGCAACAAGGTGGGGACCCCCTGTGTGTCCTCCTCATTGATGGTCCTGGGGAGTGTTATGGCAGTGACAGGGCAATGGGGACACCCAAATCTTAGGGTGACAAAGATCTCCCACAAACAATCCCAAAGGGCAGAGCTCCAAGTCTTGGTGAAGGGTGAGAAGGGAGAGGGCTCCTGCAGGGCCATGCACAGCTGAGGGCCACTGTGACGTGGCCACCAGCCCCTGGGCGAGGACCAGCCACCTCTGCCTCACCATGGCTGGTGCTTACCCAGCAGGGCAGGCGCCTTGTGCTGATCACAGAGGTTCCTTATGCCAAAATCGATGATTTTCTACCCGTTTTGCCCTAGAGTCAGAGCAGCTTTCTGGTGCAAAGACCTCAGACCTCATTCCCTGAGCAAGAGGATGCAGTGATGAAAGTGGACATGCAGGTGGGCTTCATGTCTGCTGTTGAGGATAGTGGTGGAATGGCTGAAGGGATGTGTCTCTTCTCTGGAGGAGGAATAGATGGACATTTCCTTCTTCTGCCTTTTGGGATGGAAATGGAGACACACCTCCAGGAAGGATTTCATACTCTTCTCTGGCACCAAGTTTCTGCTGGAGTCACAGAACTCCAGGAGATGGGGCTTTTAGTACCAAATATTGAAAAAATGTTTTAAAACTATGGATTTTAGCATGTGAGGATTGAAGTTGTCTCAGTGATGCCCGCTGGACCATGGAAACCATGATGGTCACATGTGATGCTCAGAAGGCAGCAATAACTGGGACCCTGCCTGTAGAGCTTGGTCAGCTGGGTGGGATTCAGCTCTGAACCTGAGGTGTCCATCCGAGGTGGTGTCTGGGCTCCTTCACAGGCTGTGGAAGCAGGAGAGGGATGTCAGCCCTTACACCTAAGTTCCTTCTGCTTCTTCAGATGCCCTCACATGTCCTACCTGGCCTCTGTTCCAGGGTCTGGAGACCATCCCATCTCCTAGGGGCAGAGGTCCTGGGCACCCTGGAGCATCTCAGCTGGCACAAGGTGACTGTCTTTTGGTGCCTCAATCCTGCTCTGTATTGATACAATCAAGAGTCAGAAAGGTGATCAAGATGTCCCTGACATGCCACTTGCATGTGCCCGGCCATGTCCCACCCTGGGCTCCTGCAGCCGTGTTCACATGGTCACCAGGGCTCCATCCTGACCATTGCAGGTGCTGCACAGCATTGGGGTATCTGGGGGACCAGGCCAGCAAGAGATCTAGATCAGAAGATGGAGAGAGGCAGGATAACCCTCAGGAAACCTAAACATTAACCACTACATGGGACATGGGACCTCAGACCCCTGTCCCTGCAGTGCAGGGCCCCAAAGCTGTGTGTGTAGTGCCCTGAGGTGTGTCCCTGCATGGGAACATGGGTTCCCCAGAAGGCTCCTAGCAGCGTGGGATTCCTGGGGTGCTTTGACAGCTGATGTTTCAGGGCTGTAGGACTTTTCTGATCCATCCCATCCTTGGTCCCCACTGCAGACCACCAACTTCTCATCCTGGAAACGTCTTGCTCACTTCAGGGCCTTGCTGGGCTCCTCCAGGGATGTGTTCCCCCAGAAAACAGAGCTCTCTGGGGTGAATGTCAGCAGGGACCTGGAGAGGTTTCTGAGAACAACCTCCCCTTGTCCTGTGAAGGAAACCAGCTCCATCCAGGAGTCTCAGGCTCAGATGATTCACAGAGAAGTGGTGTGTTTCCATCCCTACTGTGGGGAACTCGTGTGCAAACACCAAGGATTGACCCACCACACTGATAACATGGAGGGGGCTGTTCTGCTCCAGCCTGGGTGGACTGGCCTTGCCTTGGCAAGGGGAATGTCCTTGGGCAGCGACAGCAGGCAACAAACCTGCACTACACTGACCAGGTGACTCACTCCTACCTGCTCCTCACCTGAGACAAGACATGGAAAGTCAACCTTGCATGGAGCGTGCCAGAGCCATGGAAAGACCTCGATGCTGCTGACCCACAGTCCGACTCCTATGTGATTCCCCACATGTCCCCCCCTGGGTTTGGTCAGTGATGGGTGGCCATTGCCCACCATTGCCCTTGGGAGCCCCTCATTCCCAGTGTGACCCCACGCCCATGTTCAACCACCTCGCTCTGCTCCGGTCCTTCCCAAGGACCAACCCCAGCAGCAAAATCCACCCTGTCCCAGAGCTGCCCTCGGAGCAGCCCAAAAACGAGAGTGTGGCAAGACCTTCATCATACACATGCTGGTGGTCTGGGGTAAATGGGACCAGTGGGAGGGGTGAACACAAGCCACCATGCCACATCTGCACCGCAACCTGCATGGCTACAGGAGGTGCTGAGAAGGGCAATGAACACCCATGGATTTTTTGAGGGGTATCCTGTGGCTGAGAGGACGTGGTTGACAAGCAGTGGGGCATCACCATCTCTGACAGCGAGGCTGTGGCTGGAAGTGCCCCAGCCCTTCTCCAGGAGGGCAAGCACAGGCCTAACCCTGCTACAGGCTCCAGCCTTCCTCTGAGCACCAAAGCTAAACTCCAGCCCTGCAGGGTGAGGCCCATAGGTCTGCTGGGACAAGGGCTGTGAATGTCCCAGAGACCTGCATTGCTTCACATCACCCCCATGCTGGTCCAAGGGATGTCCCAGCTGCCTCCTCATCCTCACAACGCTGACCCAAGGGACCTGTGAGCACCCTAGTGTCACTGTCCCCCAGTGTGACTGCACCCCAAGGAGCTGCAGCATGGTGGGACCATCTCAGGAAGATCTACCTGCAGCAGCAGGTGGGACAGGGGTCTGGGGCGTCCCTCTGACGGGCCA
>NW_010292874.1:0-215 GCF_000700745.2 Antrostomus carolinensis | reverse complement strand
CAAACCCCCCTTTTTTCCCCAGCCGGTGCATCTTGTATTCAGGCTGCCTGCTCCTAAGCAGACCTTCTTTAATCCTTCCCTTGTCTCCTCCATTCCCTTTCAGGCCTTTGGCCAATGGGAAGGGGATGAGCAGCTCTCTCCAGGAAGGAAATTAAAAGCGGGGAGGAGGGTAGAGGAGGAGGAGAGCGCGGGGAGGGGGGCTTGGAAGGGGAGAC
>NW_010292873.1:7023-27333 GCF_000700745.2 Antrostomus carolinensis | reverse complement strand
TCTGCTGATCTGTAGCAAAATACAGCACAACATGCATTCATGCCAACCAAGTATATCTGCTTTTAATTTTCAAAATGCTACATTAACAAGAATATACTCCCTTGCTTCTGACAACACTTTGAAAATACTTTTGCAAGAAAGGTGTGAACAAGAGAAAGGAGTGTGGCTAGGAATACTTGGTATATAAAACACAGAATGGAGAAATGAATGATACATATTTAAATCAGCTTGAAATACAGTGATCTACTGGTTAAAAAAGTAAACAAGTGTGTTTATATCTTCATAGCTAGATATTGAAGGATGGTGTGAACTACGGGAAGCAGTAAACTGTAAATAAAAAGAAAATAACCTTATCTGTTTTGGTTTTTTTTACTTTTCCTGTAGGCTATCCACCCTCCCAAAATGATGTTGAAGTGACAGAAGACTGCTTTCAAGTGAGTATTTAAATTTTTAAATTAATTGTGCTCTTATTTTTTTAACAAATTAATTGAACCATTTTTGGTTTTATTAGTGAGAATAAGCAAAATAAGAGCAATAGCAAAATTCAGTTTAATGAAATAAGTTCCAGAACAGTTATCCAGAAGACTTACAGTATTGTCTGTCCTAAACTAAGTAGTCAGTATTTAATCAATAGGATGATTAACTATCCTGAGTTTAATTTTTAAGTTTACAATGTCTGTTCTAGGTTGTGTGTCCTCTTTGAACTCATGGGAACATGAAATATTCTTCTCGGGACTGGGGAGGGGAAATACAGGGATCAGGAATCTTCTTTTTTTTTTTACATGTGCATCCTATTTGTTTTCCTAGATTTCACTCTGCAATTCTAACATTTTATGGTTTGATTTGAAAAGATACTGAGATAAAAGAATCTAGTTCAAAAAAAAAAGGGGCAAAGTTCATATAATTTTTAAAAACACACTGAAGATAAAATCAGTCACTTGTTTAGATTCAAATTTTTCTTGATCCTTATTTGCACTATTCAAATTCTATAGGTTATAATGGCATAAGAGGTAAAACCTTATCTCCTGCTGTTCTTCAGATGTTGGCCTGGTTTCACTGGGATAGAATCATAGAATTCATTCTCTCTCAGAAAAGCTGCATTTTAAGAGTGCAGCACCTGATCTGTTGAGAACAAAGTTGATCAGACACTTGGTTTTAGTCTGTGGCCAGCAATAGTATGCAGGTTTCCTTGGTGATCAAGGTCATCAGCAGTTTAGAGTTAGCCTGGTGCTCAGGCCAGGAGGAGCGCAAGCCAGGGCAGCTGACCCAAGCTGCCCAACAGAAGTATTCTGTACCACAAACGTCAGGCTCACCATAAATTGGAACACTTGCTAAGGACAACCTCTCTTCCTCAATGGCTGTTGTCCCTGGAGGGTCTTGTCCATCTTTCTGCTCCCAAGGCCTACTCTTCTGCTTGTTGTGACTGTGCTGAGTATAAGTTTGTGTATCTTATACTAGTATTAATATTAGTTATTATTATTAATTAAATTTGTTTTTGTTTCAACCCATGAGTCTTCTTTCCTTTTCCCCATTCCAGGGGTGGGGAGGGGTCACTGAGTGATAGAACAGCTGCCTAAACCAAGACAAGTTATAATGCTTTACACAAATACCGTATCAAGTACTATAACAGTGATGTGTAGTGCTGTCTGGTATTATCCAAGAATCCATGTAATTAAAAAGCCAGTATAAACAACTATTATGGATATATATATATATATATATACAGTAAATAGCTGTAATATAACTGAGTAAAAACCTACTTGTGTCTATGTGCGCTTGTCATCTCTTCTTTCCTGTTTACAGTTCCAAGGAAAGCCTTGGCTTTATTCACAGATATGTTCCATTTTCACAGTGCAGATATTTAAATTACTATGAAGCTGATATAGAAACAAGTTGACTCAGAGGTCTTAGTGGCTATTCAGAAAACTGATAGTATTCCTAAGTGTTTTCTTGATTTGGAAAGAGTTTTGATATTTATGCAATATAAAATTATTTATCAATGTAGATAGATGCAATGCAGAACCTCTGCAACACAAAGTCAAGAAAATTAGCAGCCTACTTTGAAGATATGGGTAAGAATCAAATTACAATAGGAGATTGAGAGTCAACTATTTGGAAAGGCTACTGCAATGCAGTGGCAATGCAGAAGTCTCCTGATTTCTTTCCATTTTATGGTAGAAGAAATGTGTCTCTTTGTGTAAGTGTTGGCTGTGCAACCACCTGTTGTTCTTTATTTGCAGTGCTTTATTTTAAGGCATTTTAAAGAAAAAATTGCTATAAATATTAGGCATTTTGAATTTAAAATAGGACTGAGATTTTGACAGGGTGGAGGAAATGTGTGCCAAAGTCAATGCAATCCTTAATCAGCTTTTAAAAGACTTGTTTGAACATGCTTTGTTGCAAGGATTAATAATTGAGCAATTTCTACAGGCCTAATGAGATTAGAGGAAACTAATTACCTCTTGATTATGCTGCCTAGTTATTACATTTCTATATAAGGATGCCAAAATTGAAGCAAATATCTATGATTCTTTACCAACTTTGTTATTGGGGAAAGTTAAGAAAAATGTATTTACATAATATTTCAGAAAATATGCTCTCTATACATAACTTACAGGTACCAAGAATCCTGTTTGGTGCAAACTGCTGGAAGAATTATCTATTACATTCCAGACAGGAAAACATAACTCAAGTTTTTCTATCAGTAATGAAGCCACAGTTGCGGGGTTATGAATGTCGATATAAAAAGGCGACAGCATTTTAGTTACAGGCATCGGATCTAGTCATCAAGAATATCTTGGAAATACCAAATAGAGTACATTCTCCTTCAAATGACTAACTCCTTTCCCCTTCCAAGATTGGTACTGTTGTAAATCTAACTTGATATCCCAGGGTTTTGGGGTTTTTTAATTTGAAAGACTACTAAGACCATTTTGTTTAAAGATAATGTAGTATGTATTCGAAGAGTCATGATGACTTGTCCCCTCTTCTTCCCCCCCCCCATTATAATTTAAAAGGCCTAATGATTTTTTTTTTCCCCTCTGTATATTCTGTAAGCTGTTTTCCCAAGTCTCTAATAGTATTTTTGAGTGAGTTTTGGAGTATATCTATGCAAGGGCATTTTAGAGTGTGGATAGAATGTTAAAGAGCAAGTTGACGCTTGGATATGAGGGCAATGGGATGTTTGTTGTTTCATCAGAACAATCTTCCAGAATCATAATTTGTAACCTCTAAGGAATGAAGTACAAAAGATCAAGTAGTGGAGCTCCTCCATTTAATTAAAAATATTAAGTAGTCATAAGTTGTTTTGAAGATAGCAGAATATAAAAAAGTGAAAAGGGTTATTTCACACTTACTTTTCATAGCATGTTTTTTAACACAGTTATATTTTAGTCTATACCCTGTACTGTCACGTGTATTGGTATTCTTCGGTTTCATTTCTTTCTTTGTTAGTATGGTAGGTAAAATCCTCAGAATATCATCAAGCTATGTTGGAAAATACTAATTTTAACAAGTCTTTGTCATTTCTATTATCTGCTGTCAAGGTGTTCTGCCTGTGCTGTTCTGATCATCTTACACAGCGGGAATTCTATAGGTAGTGCATATTTGAAGTATGACTGTAGTATGTAGTTTGTACATAAATTTCATTAACAGTGTTTTCTTAAAAAATAAGATGATTAGTGATGAAGAAAGCAAAACATGCTTCATAAATTATTTTACTGGTTGGTTATATTTGGTGCTACAGAGAGCAAATAAATGATCCAAGTAAGATCGAAACACAGCCTTCTGGTCTAGTCAGTGGCACTGTTGTTAAACCTCAGTTCCCACTTGTAATAAGTATTATCACATTTTAGAGATGTAGCAAGCAGAAATAGGGGTTGTCTAAAACTTGTATGCACAACTCAAATGCAAATCCAAAAATGGAACTCCTACCCTGTGCTTTCTAGGCTAGTATTTTGCTCACTATGTTGTATCTTGGGTCACTAGATTATTTGGGGGGTTTTTTACATTGTTTATGTTAAATCTCACAGAGAAAGTATTCTTACTGCAAATCAAATTTATCATTTTAAGAAGACATAGCTTCATTATAGCTTCTTTAGATGCTCTGTTCACAAATGATGTTAAAATCTTCGTATTAAAAACATACTGTCACTTAAGGGTGCTCATACTTGCTTGTAAAGGTTGCTTAAATGTTTAAAATTACATTAGTTGTTTAATGAACATATATGCAGATTGTTTATATCATTAAATAAGCCTTAGATTAATTTCAAATGGAAATAGACAAATGAGTTAATGTAGAGCTCTTTGACTTCCTGTATTGTTTGTAAATGGATCCTGGGAGTGTATATATACTTACATGGAAATATACACTGGGAATTTGTTTTGGTAGGAGGTTTGGATTTTTTGGTATAAAACCAGGCATTTGAATGCAGTAGACTAGCTGCTTGTTTAAGTCAGCTTGCTTGTTTGTTCAAAGATTGGCTCAGATTCTTCTCCTCTACCAAATAGAAACCTCTTGCTCTAAAACTCATCTAGCTTAACTGAAAAGATGTAAAAATTAGATTTTTTTTGTTGTTGGTTTTTTTTGTTGTTGTTGGTTTTGGGTTTTTGGGGGGTTTTTTAAGAAGTAAATCCAACTAAAGGAAATCTAGAGCTCATGGATTTTAAAGTATTTTTATGTGGGTTTTGGGTACTGAAATGTGCAAGTCTTGCTTTTGAGAACTGAAAAATAGAGCAGTTGAGTCTTAATTTCTTTCTTTCAGCTTTTGTTGATTCAGCCATGCTGGTGTTATTTTTAGGCTACCAGCACATTTTAACAGTTTTGAAGTAATAAGAAATGGAGCACTTATGCTTTTGAGCTTCTTACTACTGGCAGAAGAAAACTGTAGACTGATAAATTATGAGCAGGAAAAAGAAATTTGGCTTGTTCTTTCAGGAAAAGGTACATTGGGCTTTTTATCAATAAGAAGGGGAAAAGGCCTGCAACTTACATGCATATTAAATGGTTTTGATGCAGGTGAGGAGGACATAAATGGTAAATACGCTATTCAGTCTTTGTAAATACACTATTTAGTGACCGTTCAATTTATATTGTCTATAAGAAAAGGTTCGCAGAAGTTTTATTTTGCAAAAAGTAACTTGACATTATGGCTTGTAAGGAAATGTGAAATTTACCCTTGACACTGTGTTGTTTTTATGGAGAGGAAAATACTACATAACAAAACACCAAAGATTAGCAATATTTACTGCACTTAATAATTTGGCTCAGTGTAGTTCCTAGAACTAATTTATATTATCCATTTAAAATAAATCTAATAATATATGGTGCTAAAATTATTTGGGTTTTTTAAGCCTCTTTGTGAAGTAGTATTCAAAAAAGAGGAGGAATTTTTTTTTTTCCTCACTAGTATCCTTAGCAGCCTCTTTACATCTCCATTGGTCTCTTATTTCCTCAGTTATACTTTGCATTATATTTTATGAATTCCTTCAAATGCCTTGTTTTTTACCTTAAACTGTACAAAACATTCAGAGTAGTCTAGGTAATATTTCAGTCCATGTCAGAAATACATACCTGATTATGATAGCGTTTCTTTGCCAAATATGAAAATAGTTGCTCCATCAGTCTTAGAAATAGCTAAAACAGAAGGAAGTTATTCAAATGTTTTTGAAACCTGTATCATTTATTCACAATTAAAAAACTAAGGAAAAAACATTCAAATGCTTGTTGTGTTGGTTAGCATCAAACAGCAGATTTTCAGGCCTCATGGGAAGTGAATACAAGAACTGGGATGCAACGGAAATGTGGTTTCTTGTCCATCCTTCTGTGTAATCGTTAAACTTACTTAGAGCAGAACATTTTTAACAATGTTTGCAGAACAATGTTGAATTCTCTCCCAGACTTAACTCTGGCAAACTGGGAGAAGTAAGGAGAGAAAATCTGAAGAAGAAGAGAAGCTCAGTCTGGTTTTCATTTTCTCTACAGCTGTCATCTGGCTTTGAATTCTGCTGGAGAGCTACAGCTGGAGTCATTTTATTGCTTTACCCAGCATCCTTTTGCCTGCATGCACAGAAATGTTTTAGTAGTCTTGGAAAAAAAATTCAGAGTATCTCTTAGCAACCATAGGACAGTAATTATTATACCAGCAGCTGGGAGCAAACCAGATTTCCGTTGTGCATTAAAAACTGGCGTAGGCTACTTTACAGATGATACTGAATAACCTATGCCAGTACTGTACTTTGCAGGCTGTGGTTAAAGGATATTGAATGTGGGCGGTGTAATTGCTTTGGACAGTAGAAAAGGGGAATGTGTGCATCTGTGTTTGTGTGTAATATTCTGTACTTCTAATATACCAGGCTTAGTTCTTGTGGAAAACTTGACATGTTTGCTTTTGACTTAAATACATTTCCAATACAATAGCATTTTTGTTTTTAAGGCCTCTCCTTTCAGGTTGTCAGTGTTTCCATTATAAATGCGGGTGTTCAGGTGTTTATGACCTTGTCATAAAACATCACATTGGATCAGGAAGTGTTATCCAAAGAATGACATTTTGATATTAATAAATGTGATCTGGCTTTATCTAAACTCTCAGTTTAATTAAAAATACAGAGTTCAGGATATTCATCTGGCATTTCTGTAGTTCTGCATAGTGAATATTTATAGACTAAATAAGATCATAACTGACCTGATGGCTTTTCATTTTTCATGAATAGCAGAATTTAGGCTGTGACCACTTACCTGTAGTGTCTAGGTTGGTAGGCTGAGCACTGTGCTTTCTGAACAGCTGTCTCATGAGTTCTTGCCTTACAAAGGTCAGATGCTTTTCTCTGTCTCCTGCCACCCCAAAATTTGTCCTTGAAGTCAATTAGCTTGAATTGTGGTGCCTGTGTTGGAGTTTTATGAAAGCATTCCTTTATAATTACTGCGTGTAGGGCACAAAGGCTTGCTTTAAGGTTAAGGTTTGTATTTCGTACATCAGTGTCTGGCACTGCTAGTTAGCACTGTGATAGATGATCAGTGCTTGTGTCCTTTATTAGATGGAGCCCTTCTTGACTGCCAAGGGGAGCATGTGTGTCTGCACGTCTGTCTGTGTGAGCATGTGCATGTGTCCTTTTTGCTGTATAATGTGGGTAGTTTATTTCTGAAGAAAAAAGGTGTGAATCACCTGCAGGAACAGGAAATAATGCAGGCTGATGCAAATCTCACCCAGGGATACAGACTGGCTTGTGGGTGGTATGTGTTTTTTCCCTGGGAAGGAAGGAGTAGTAGTTTTTGCAGCTCTCATTCTTCTCCCTCAACCACTCAAATTGACGATAGCTGGAGGGGTAAGGGGGTTAGGCAGCGCTTATCACTGTGGCTTCTGTAAAATGGCTCCTAGCTGTTAAGCGTGTTCCTAGCTTAAATAATTTCAGTTTGTAAGCATTTATAACATTGCTCAAACCAAAAGTAGTTGTAGGCATTTCTTCCTCTTCTTCAATGCAGCTCTCCCGTGGTTTGAACCACTGTTTTGGAAGCTTTTTATGGCATTGGGCAGTGTACCTGCAGGACTGCCTCCTGCTAGGAAGGTGTTTGATATTGCACTAATATTTGATGATTTTTGCTCTTAAAATAAGTATGCATCCATAAAATCTAACTCTTGCCAGTCATTTGGACATTTCTTTTGTACTACTTCCCGAAAGTTTTTGACAAGAAAATTTAATTTTGACAACAGGGTCGATTGCTTAGTAGTGTTGTCATGCTCAAGGATCTGCAAAAAATACTTCTTTCTGGAGTTCTGCCTGTCTTCAGAATTTTTTCAGTGGAATTTTAACCTGATTGAGCTGTTGTCTTTCATGTGTATGCTCTCTAGTGTTAAAGCTAATCATTAATTAATTACTAATTTTAAGGTTTTTCCCCTCGGAGTGCTTCTGAACTAAATATAAATTTTTAGCGATGTGATGATTTTCTTTCTCCTAAAGATCAGCTACAGAACAGCTACTTGCACTTTATCTAGATGTCTTAAAACTTCATACATTAGACTTTTATGTAGGTGAGGTCCTAATATAATCCCAGAGTAAGTTCCTGAAGTATTTTGATAAAAGAAAACTAGTGATTCAGTATTAGTACTTAACCTGCCAGAACTTCAGGTTTTCTCCTGCCTCAGTACTTTTCAGCAGTATTTTTATTGTTTCCCCCTTAATGATTTCTTGATGTAACAAATCATTATAATAAAGCTGAAACATTCTTATTGCTGGAAGTTGGATGATGACAGAATTTTCTCAGTGCTATCAGATGATGACAGACAGTTAACTTTACAGCATCTCTCAATACAAACAAAACATTGTACAGTGTATTTTTGGCAGCCCAATGGGATTTTTATCAATATGCTCTACTGTATCCTATGTATATCATAGTCAGTTAAGCTTAAAGAATGAGAACTGTTGGTTTTAGTATTCGTTTCAGAAATTGGATCATCTCACAAGCCAATATTCCACCCAAACATACTTCCTTTTCCTTATTCTGAGTGGCACACATCCTGCAGATATCTCATTATATGTTGCCACATTATCTCTTTTTTTTTTAATCAAGTTGCCTGATATAACCTTAATTTCACAAAGACAGTCATTAGTTGTTTAATACAAACTTGTTGTAATTAGAAGTTTTAATTGAGCTAGTGTATGTTAAAACTGACTTTCTGTTCCTTTCCAGCTGATCTTGCTTTTAATTTATTAAAAGGTCTGACTAGCTTTTGCCTTACTAATATCAGAATTCTTTTCCTCCAATTGTGTGTTTGTAAATACTGGTAGCCTCGTGAGTAGTTAGAGAAAGCACAGTCTCAGAGACTGGGCTAATCTCTCCTTCCTTAAGGAAGTTCCTCAACCTGATTTGACAACTGAGTCACAAAGGCATGTATCTCTAATGCCCAATTTGTGTGCGTTCTGCAGAGACGGAACTCTTGGTTTCCAAGGGTGACTTGTAGTAAAGAAAATACTTGCCTACTTATAAGTACTTTAAAAATGTGTATTTTAAAATACTTGTGTGTATAGATGCCTCTAACATGTTATGTAGAATATTCATGCGTTTATGTATGAACTTGGTGGGTTTGGTGTGGTTTTTGTATAAATGCAGAATCAATTCAAGGGAGTTTTTGTGTGTTCTAGACTACTCAAGAAAACACACCAGGTTCTTTAATGAAAGATCACCTTTTCCAACACGAAACTGTAGTAACCAGTGAACCTTACAACAGTGCAAATTTAAGGCCTTCAGCATTTGAGGATTTCAACACCAGGAGAGCCTGTTTTCCTACCCAGCCTAACCAGGTAAGACTACCAGCAAAAGAAGCGGTTCTTACTTTGCTTGCTGCATTAATGGCACAATATGTGGTTTCTGACAAGAAAGCACTTTCAAAGTCCCTGTATGTAGTATTATACTCTCAGCTTCTTGAAATGATCAGTATAAACATTGCAGCTGAAATACCACAGCATTATTATGGCAGAGGTAAAGCTTTGTGAAGGTATTTACCTATGCTTGTAGTGCAGCAGGCTACATAAATAAATCTTTCACTTTCTTTGAAGTCAGATTTCTGTATTACAGACTTCTGCATCTGCAGCCTTGAAAACCTGGTTAAATTTGTTCAGAAAATGTTAACTGGCCATGAGCTCAATCTCTGTTACATGTATACTAATATTATTTTGATTAGAAATATTGAAAGGTATCTTTAAAATGGATATCTTGGATGCATTACACTGTGGGGCACTTTTGCTAAATATTTTTAGTAAACCATTTGTTCTCCTTTCTAACTAACTACCTGTTTAAATTCAAATATTCTATTTTGGTACAGAAAGGAAAACAGTATATCATTTATGCATAAAAAGTATTAAGCTATTGGTAAACAGATTATTAAAACAGAAAAAAACCACTAATGTGAGGATGGCTGTTATACAGACATTTTTTAAAAGAAGTCATATTTATACATTAGTTTGGAAAGGCAATGTTACAGCTTTTCTTTTACACATTATGCTTTTCTCTACATCTCAAAGAACTGACAGTTTTTGTAGACCGTAGAAGTAAACTTAATAGCGAGTTGGATAATAATTAATTTGTGGGTCTTATGCCTCGAAGCAAACACATATGGGAAGCTTTTTAGAATAAGCTTAATAACAGAAGTCAAAGCAGAATGCAAGTTCAAGTAGTTGTGAACACTTCATAAGAAAGTATTTCTGCTCCTTGAAATAAAGCTTTTTAATACCCTCAGTCATTCTTGCAAAGAAAGATAGGATTGTATTAAAGTCTCGTATCAGCTGCTTTCTAACTGCCTTTCTGGGCAAAAGAAGCAAACAGTATTATCTGGAGAACTAACTGAAGAGCTTGAAATTATGAACTTTTGGTTTTTAATCATTGATCTACTCCAATTATCTCTGTGTATACTTCACCTCATATTTTTGTTCTGCTCATCAAGAGGTACATATTTTTCCCTCTTCCCATTTACTTGCAAAGAGAATGTTAAATTTTTTTAGAATAGAATAGATGGGTGATGAGGTTATTGCAGCTAAGACTTAACAGCTACAGTAACCAGTGATGTATGTGCTGTCAGTCTTCACTGAATTGTAAAGAAAAGTGCAGTAGCCTAAAATACCTGTATGTTTTAAGAGCACTTATAGACCTGACTACTGAGAAAATGATAATTTAAGCTGTGGTATACTGGGTAGTGCCTGTCTGATAGAAATTAAATAGGAATTTCTTTGAAATGACAATGCTAGAATTTACTTCTTGTAGACTGAAGTTATGGGAGATTCCATGGAAATTTAAGTAGATATTCTTTAAAATATTTTTCTCATATTGTAGCACCACCTGCATCCAGCACTCCATGCATTTTGCATGGTCCTGTGGTGCACACATTTAGAGCATAGGCAAGTCAACAAAATCTCATCACATTCAATATGTGCGCACACTGCACTGTTTCTGCTGAACTCCATGTATGTGACCATGTGGCACAGCAGCTCTTGAGGTAAATACTTATTTTGTTTCAATTTTGTATAAATAAGTTTGAACACTCTTACTATGCTCGTAAGTTGAATGGCTCAAGAAGTACATGCTCAAAGTAAAGAAGTGACTAATGATAGTTCAGGTCTTTACCTGTGATACTTTGGTATTTTTTTTAGTAACAGTCAAAGTCCTTCAGCTCTTCAGGTTCTGATATACAATGTGTTTAACTTAAATGTAGTACTTTGCGAGGATATATTCGGCTGCTGGTGTTCTCATGTTGTGGAGTTACAAGCTGAGCAAAGTCAGGTATATCTGTTTGAGGAGAGACAGTGAAGGCTGCAGTACCAAGCAAGTGTCCATGCCTCGTTTAAAGATGCACCCCTTCAAGTAAAGTGTAATGCTAATGAGTTCAGTTGAGTCAGCAAAAATTTTCTGCCTAATTTCCAGTTGGCTAATTATGTCCATAATGAGATTCTCTATGGAATGTCAGTTTGCTGTAATATTCTTCCTCCCTTCCTGTTTCATCTGTTACACAGAGATGGCACTTGTATTGAGTTATAATTTTGAATGGCTAGAGGATTATGTGCATTATTCTCATGGAATTTTACTGGTGTTTGTACCTAACTGAATCTGGATTGTGTATTGTTCTTAAGGTTTCATGTACCTCATGCTTTCATATAGGTCCCATTAAACACCCAGTATGTAAGCACTTTATAAATAAAGCTTTTTTTTTCCTCAGCACTTCTCCAGTTTGCTTATTTTTCAGCATTTCCCACTTGCTTTCTTAAAAAATTATTTCTTAATATTATTTGCATAGTGAACGTAGTGCTGCCTTGTTTGTAACATGTCAGACCTTAAGCATTTTAGTAGGTGTTTGACTGGAGACTTCAAAAAAATAAATCGGTTCTATCTGTGTGGTGTGTTCTGCTCAAACAAATAAAAAGCCTTGAAGATTGAAGAGACGTCATATTACAGTTGTTAGTATTTTCAGTGGTCTTTAATGGCTATTAGCTGACTGGGGAATGGGAGGTTGAGGGTGGATTTTTTACTTTGAGGTTTGGATTGTTTTGTTGTTTTTTTTCTTTTAAACAATGGGTTTTATTTAATGTCTTAAATGCATGCGTAATACTCTGTGTGGACAGTGGGGTAAGGATCTTTTTTTGCCTGTAACATACGGAATTGTAATGACACTTTTGATGCTTTTTCCTTTAAATTAATGCTGTTAACCATTCAAAAAAGCCAATTAGGCATAGCTAGTTATTGGAATAGACAATAGTGTCTTTCTCTTGTTTGAAAACAGAATAGAGTGGAGAAGCGCTCTGCTTTTTAAAGCAAAGAGGAGGCCTAACTGCTTGCATTGGAGCCTGGGGAAGTATGGAAGAGCAGTGATGTTAGCGGAATAGGATATGACCTTTCTTCACCCTGTATCCTCGAGACCTTGTAGAAGTCCCAACTGCATGGCTTGGAGCCAAGAATAAAAATTACTCTTGTTAGCATGCTTTAGTTGAAACTCCCAGGGCAAAGCAGCTCTAATTACAGTTCCATACTTAAAATATATCGCACAAGGATTATCAAGCAGGGAAGTGATGGTTAGAGCAGGCTACAGATGTTCTTACGTAATCAGAAACAGGCGTATCTTAAGCTATTCCTTCCTCTTTCCCAGCTGCCTTCCCTCTTCCTTCCTCTGCCTTCTACCCCAAAGCCAGGGCATGTAGACTTCAGTGTAGTAGGAGCATAGACATGTACAAAGTGAAGTATGTTAACCTAAAACATCATCTTTGGTAGTTTGTTGTTACACATTGCAACAGATTAGGAACACGCAGTCCAACTATTATGCTGGACTATGGAATGGTGACACATTAATTCTCATTAATTTGATCAGTACGAATAAGGTAAACTCTCTCAAAGCAACAATTCTGATGCCAAAGATGCATTCCCAAATAATTCATGATTCTGGAAGAATTCGTAAGGCTAATGTGCTAGGGCATGATTTTTTAATTTTTTGTTGTTGTTGTTCCCTAATTGTTTTCTGTGGAATGATTTGCAGACTGTGCACTTGACAGGAGAAAAAGACGGAATTTGACTTGAAGCTCGCTTATGTTCCAGCTCTGATTATAATAGCCCTACAGTGTAGGAAAATAATTGCCTGTCTGTAAGGCAGGAATCCTGGGACATACTGAGACTTTTGCTTTTTTGCTGCGCTATCTGCTATTTTCAAGAGCTCTTTCCATCCACATGTGCTAAATTTTTATCCTGTCATTTTTTGTACCTTTTCTTGAAAGTCACTTGTAATGTGATTTCAGTAACATTTAGTGGCACTCCATTATTGTACGCTTATATCTAAGTCTGCAGTATTTCAATTTGATTGACTCAAATTTGCCACCTTCAGTAACTTTTTCATGCCCTTTCATTGTAAGGCAGAATAAACAAGGACTCTGTCTTCTCTCTCTGCTTTGTATGTGTTTAGCATGTTCCTTCTTCCTTGCCTTTTGAGGTAAAAGGTCTTGAATTGTGATCAGTTCATTACAAGTTGAGAATTTAAAAAGAACTTAGATGTTTGCCTGCCTGCTGGTGTCCTAATCTAATCTATTTAATTACGGTATATTAGCTAGGGGGAGATGCATTTAGAATCCACTGTTATTGATTGATCATGCTACTGAGAAGTGTTCTCCATACAGCAAAACCCTTATCTAGAATACAGCTTTGAGAATAAGTGACCAATACTCAATACTCTTGTTGCAACAGTGAAGGGAGTTTGAAAACTTAAAGCAAGGTTAAAGGAAAGCTTCTCCTCAATAATATGAGTAACTCAGTGTCAGGGAGTTAATCCTAAAGCAATGGATCATCACTGATGTGAAATCAGCAAATTCACTTAAGGCATAATTGTTCTGTGGAATTAGTTGCCAGTGTAAGACATTAAAACCTGAATTTTGAGCATAATACAAAGAACAGTATCAAGTTTTATGTGGATACCAAAATATCCAAAGCTCTTAGGACATACTAAGAAGTCAGGAAAGAAGACTAAAGCTCATGGTCTTAATATCATGCGAAAGGCTCATTATTGTTGGGAAGTCTGTGAGTTGTACTAGTAAGAGAATAAACTGAAATTTTTATCTTCTGGCAGCAAGGAAGAAAATCCTGGGTTTTTATTTTCTAATCAAAGTTTTACCTTGTAGGTGGACATAAATTTGGGAACTCATGATAGTAAACTTACCTTGCTTTGCCATTTCAGGTCCCACTGAAGTCGATCAGACACGTTAGTTTTCAGGATGAAGATGAAATTGTTAGAATAAACCCTCGTGACATTTTGATACGTCGTTATGCAGACTACAGGCATCCTGACATGTGGAAGAATGACCTGGAGAGGGATGATGCAGACTCAAATATACCATTTTCTAAATCAGACAGTAAAAAATCTGACTATTTATACCCATGTGGGGATGGAACTAAGTTGAATTCCCTGAAAGACTCAAAGAGTTCTGTGGTATTTAAAACTCAGCCTTCCTCATCAAAATTTAAAAACTCCAAAAGAAGAAAAGAAGATGGTGAGCGTTCCCGCTGTATATACTGCCAGGAAAGGTTTAATCATGAAGATAACGGCAGAGGAAAATGTCAAGATGCGCCGGATCCTATTAAAAGATGTATCTACCAAGTTAGTTGCATGCTTTGCGCAGAGAGCATGCTGTATCACTGCATGTCAGACTCTGAAGGAGATTTCTCTGATCCTTGCTCGTGTGACACTAGTGATGACAAGTTCTGCTTACGCTGGTTGGCGCTGGTGGCACTCTCGTTCATTGCTCCATGTATGTGCTGCTACCTCCCCTTGAGAGCTTGCCATCACTGTGGTGAGGTGTGTGGGTGCTGTGGAGGAAAGCATAAAGCTGCGGGATGAATCAGTCTGGTGCCAAACAGAGCTGAAAAATCTTTGTTTCCAGGAAGCATCTAACTTGGATTTGTGGAAGCTTTTTGGCAAGCTGAAGGGAATCTTCTTTCATGTAAGAGATGCTTGATGTGGAGGAAGCAACGAGACTTGTCAGACCTTGGCATTTTACAAGTGCTAGCCATGCCTAACTATTTCCTTTGAGTGCATGGCACTTGTTGCAAGTTGTGAAGGAGATTTTGCAAAGGAAAGCCTATTCTTATTATTGGCTATAAAATGAGTATATAAACTATGATTATACTAAAAGGGATTAACTTTTGCCACTTTGTACATTCATGGTTTAGGTGAGGGGGCTCTTTTAAAAGGATTAAAACTTACCTGAGGGGAAATTTTAACTAAAAGTGCACTAGTGACAGTTGATTTAAGGTTAAGAAAAGTTAATACTCGGCAAATGAGAAATGAAACTGATTTTAAGTGCAACTAAATCACTTATTAATAGTTTTTTGGAAGCGACTTTATGTATAAATAACAAATGTTTATATTTAACTAAATGTGTAAGGTACGAATTATTACATGTTAAACTTTCCTTCCCTCTGATATAGTAGATATGGACCATATCTACTGTCACATTCCATGGTAGTATGTTAAATATTTAATTAGTTAATTTAGTCGCATTTTTATTCCAGATGGACAAATTGATATTTTCAGTCCTGTTTCCCTTCAGCTACAGTTTGTGTTGAGTTGTATCCATACATTCTGATAATCTAAAAACCTTTAAAATATTAATTATTCTAGTCTTGAGTGACCAATATTTTTTTGTTAAGCACAGATGTAATTGTCTAAAATGTTCTTGTTAGAACATAACATTTATTTTTATATATAAATGACTTTGATTTCAACATAATAGCAGAAAGGAAGTTGTTTCTGTTGCTCAACCAGCAAGTTGTTTTCTTTTGGGGTGTCCTCCAAAAATACTTCATTGCATATTCAAATGTTCATTAAGCAAAAGGGTACATTAAGGCAGTTGTAACAAATTGTCATCAGTGTTCTTGTTTATCCTTCTGTTAAACTAGGATCCTGTTCAGCTGTTTATCAAGTACTATGATTAAAACAAAAGATTAATAACAAAAGTGAAATTGTTTTCATTATTTTGAACTGCAACTTTTTCTTATTTGAATGGACAAGAACAAAAGTACTGTGTGTTTTGTTCAAAAACAACAACAAAAGACTTAGCTTGAGAAATAAATTACAGCCCAGGCAAAACAGGAGTGAACTTCTTAATTGAGGAAAATTGGGAGGCTGGGGGAGGGAGCAGGAGAGTGTGTGTGTGTGTGTGTGTGTGTATATATGCGGTGCTATATTGTGTATGGTATTTGTTATGGCTTTGTACTTACTATTTAACTTTCAGATAAGAGTTAACTGATTAACCCATAGAAAATTTTTTAAAACATTACGTGCTTTGCTCTGTCATGAAGTAAGAAACATTTTCTTCTCATTAAAGATACGTAAAACACTAAGAACAGTCATAATTCATTAGCGAAGGTGCCTGTTTGGTGTCCTGGCTGGAGTGGGACAGGCTGTCCTCGGTATACCCTTGTTCTTGAACAAACAAAAGAACTAATTGATTTTAAAAGATGCGTATGACTCTCTTTTCTCACTTCCTGTGCATTTTTTCAGTATATTTTGTGTAATTTTTCTTTCTGCATGTATCAGTGCCCTTAATTTTCCTTTGTAGCCCAGAAGTAAAATGAGCAAATGTATATAACTGTCTGTAAAAATACTTTTTAAAAGAAAACATTTATATTTATATTACAGCTTGAATTGACCACCCTGTGTACATAGATCATCTCAAAGTATTATTTCACATTGAAAAGAAGACAAATATATTGATAACTGTAAAAGTTAACGGAAGAGCTTCTAGTTTTGTATTAAGAGTTGATTGGATGAATTAAGTCCAAGAATATGACACAGTAGCAGCAGTCTTGGTTTTTACTGTTTATATATTTGAAGGCTGCTACTCTGGTTGATTTTCATGCTTCACACATTTTCAGCTAAACTTGGTTGCCTCAAATAGACTGTTAACTTTAAAAACAGCTTTGATTAAAAAAAAAAGGCATTGTTTTTCTAGTGAATGAGAGGAATTTAATATTCGTAAGTGCTAGGTTCCTAATTCAAGGTGAGGAGAGATTTGAACAACCTAAGAAAATAACTTGCTGGCTGTATAGGAAAGTGGTATAGAATCATACTGTGTACATACTTCAGAAAGAAATGAGTTTAACCGTTTCCTCTGAGCACTATACAACATAGCGGAACTCCTGGTCCTGTACTGTATTTTATATGGAAACATTTGCTTTAATATTTTTATTGAATGTGTGTGTTAATATTTTCACCTTGCATTTAACCACTTTGCTGATAAAATGTTTTCACCTTTTGCTTTCCTCTTTGGTGACTTGATCCATCTAAAAAGGGTTACTGAACTGACATGTGCTTGCTTTTTCTTCTCGTGCTGGAAGCGTCAGCCTGCACGCTCAGTTCAGGAGCGACTGAAAGAACTGCAAAGATAGGCGGTTACATAAGGGTTGGGTTTAGTAGGATGCACATGTACTTTTTCTTCTGGTGGCAGGGATCTCGCCCACTGTTGCATTAGGAGATGAGTAGTGGAAGGTGGACATACAGCAAACCCGTTCCAGAATGGGCTGTTATGTCCATGCATCTCCTAGTTTTGACAGCACATAACATTCTGCCTCTTCTCAAATACTTTCTCAGGCATTTGGGAAAAGAGGAATTTCATCCCTAATCCTTACTCCTCCCCTTGCCCTTAACATCAGAACTGTAGTTTGTCAGGCATGTCATAGCAGAGCATTGTGTTGCTTGGAGGGGAGACCTGAGCCTTGAGAAACCATCACTGAATATTAGGTCCCTTGCTTGTTGAAAGCCCCAGTTACTGTGCAGATTAAGTATTTCCCCTTGAAAGCAGAGGAATAAATTAGATGATCGCAGCACTCGTGCACCATCTACTGGGGAAAAACATTTGGCTGTTTTTTTTGATTTTTGATTTGGCACAGTATTTGATTACATGGTACTTTAACTGGCTACCCGTGCACTACTTAGGCTACAAAAATACATTAAGCTTTAGTTATTAATTTACACAATAGTAATCTGGACTCTTACTGTGATTCTTCATCTCGTTATGCTTCTTAAGTTTCATTATTAATATTGATTGAAAATAAAAATGCTTTAACCACATATTTTGTTAATTTAAAATAGTTATGATGGCCTATTATACAAGAGCATAAAAATCAAGAATGAAATTAAAATTCTTTTGATTCTGTCACTGGGTTCCTAAGAAAGATTCCCACCTGAAGTTCTTTCCCACAGCAAAGTGATGGAGTTTTGATGTTCGTGCAGAGGGAATCTGGCCCTTTGGTTTGTGCTATGAATATCAAGTTTTAAGTATGCACAGGTGAGCGTGTGTGCTCACACATGGGATTCAGTAGTTGTGAAGGGTACAGCTACAGCTGTGTGTGAGATTAAAGCAATATTTTGATAATAATCTACAATTACTATGGTAACTGTTTGGTAAACAGCAGCAAATGATGGCATAAAACTCAGAGCTTATGTAAGGGGTGTTCCAAGCAGTCTTAAGCAATGCAGTTTCCTCTAGAGAAACAAAGGTATTTTGAAGAATGTCTTAATTTTGCATGTTGGAATCTAGCATGCCTATTTCAGATGTGTTGTCTTCAGAATGATCTCTTCATGTGTACCTGGAGGATAACATTGAACTCCCATGTAAATAATGCACCGGCTTCAATTAGGATTTAAATCTTTTCAGAGCTTATAACACAGTATGCAGCCAGTACAATGATACTTATTAATAAAATGAAGATCAAGGCTAGTGGCTGGCAGCAAAATAATAACTCTAAAAAGATGCCTTATGATGCTGTTAGTCCAGCAGCTGGGTGGATAAAACTTCCATTTCCTTCGGTGCACTGATAAATACAAGGAGGGGTTGGGGGGGGGTTGTTTGGGGTTGGCTTTGGTTGTTGTTGTTGGGGGTTTTTTTTCCTGAAAGCTTCTCTTTCTTAATTGCAAAAGTTGTGGTTCGTTTAAGGAATCAAAGCATTTGGTGAAGAAGCCTCCATGTTCAAAGCTGCAGTGTAAGCTGTACAGTTTTCCTTCTTTCGCTTGGTGCCATTTGCTCTCCACCCTAATGACCTCAAAGTGCCTCATGTGTATATTGTTTCCATTAAACCTCAACTGCTACTTCTTTCTACTAAATGATGTATAATTTAGTTAACTCATCCCATAGGTGTTTACTTTATGAATATGAATACAGCTTGTTACTTTGAGTATATAATGTAAATATGCCCTTAAATTTGTAACGGGTTTGTTACATCATATCCTTGTAAGTTGAATAACAGGTAACTCCATAAAAATTGTTTAAATGTTTTTTTCCTGTAATTATCTGATTAAAACTATCTTGAAATGAAACAACTGACATGTTGTTCTGTTCTGTGTTGGGTTTACTCAGAACAGTGCATATAAAATTAAATGTTGCAGCTCAAGAGCAGAATAAAAAGATGTAAATATGGGTAATAATTTGCCATAGTATTCTGCTTACTGGTTAAAATGTTAATCAGAACATTTTATGATTGTAAGACTGGTCAAACAAACTTTGTATTACCTTCAAGCTCCAGCATCTTCTAACTTAAGAACCATTTTTAAGAGTTGCTATAATGTTTTAAGCAAAAATGTGCCTATACCAGCTTTGCTTTGTATCTGCAGCAGTACCTGTCCTTGACATCATGCTCTGGAGGTCAAGATTCCTTCATACAAATCATGCTTATTGAGTTCCCATTCAACCCCACCACAGAAATGTGCATCTCCGAATATAATGCTAAGCTTTGTACAAGTTAAAGAATAAGATATACTCCAAAAAAGGAAGGAAAACTAACCAGTCCATGAAGAAAAATGAACGTGTAGAAATCTGTGAGACTGTAATTTGAAAGCTCAGTGGTCAGGGTTTAGGATGGATTATTCTAAATTGAATTGTATTTGCCTCTAGCTTTTGCAAATGTTTTCTTATTGGTTACAACCAGTAAAGTAATTCTTGCTATTCATCTGATCAGTTTCTAACTTGAAAAATTTTATTATTGCAGGGTGCAGTCATTACATGGACTATTAACTGTTGATACTTCAGCTTTTAAGTGAGGATTTGAAAATGCAGCTCTACCAGAGAAAGGAAGCAGGCAAATTAATTAAGTGACTAACAAGGTGAGGGGTTAATAGAGAATATTATAGGACTGTGTGAAGACCACATAGGAGAAAGTGACTCAGCATTAAACATGGTTTCATAAAAATTAAAAACCTAGATCTTGGACAAATCCACCTTAATGTCATGGATAATGCATAGTCTTCTGGTTTTGAACAAGAAAAAAAGGATAGGTAAGGGGCTGCTTGTTTTCTC
>NW_010292873.1:0-6995 GCF_000700745.2 Antrostomus carolinensis | reverse complement strand
CCTTTTTTTTTTTTTTGATGGGTAGGTTAAACTCAGTTGCTGGGGTTTATAAATTAAATCAAAGTCCTAAATTAATCCACAGACTATAGTCTAAATCACAGACCTACTGGCCAGTTACTAAAGAGAGTTCATAAAAACATCCCAATTAGTCCTTGCCATGTAGCAATTAATACTCAGTATTTCATATCGCTGGTTCTTGAACCTTTTGGCTTACTGTCGTGGATCACCATGTGCTGTACCAAAATGGAAAGACTTCAGTCTGTAGGGTTATATCATCACTTCCATTGTTTGGGAACAGTGAGCTATGTAATGTAATTTCATAGCTTGGAAACAGACATAACAAGTAAATGGATGAGAATAAAAAGTAATCCCATGTTTCATACCTTTAACTTGAGGCTGGGGAGTGTGTGTGTGCACACACAATGAGATCTGACTAAATTGTGCTTTGAGTACTGCATAACGTGAATGAATGGCAGCATTTGTTTTTACCTAGAAGGAAAAGAAAGAAAGATAAGTCAGATCTTCAGGAAATTTGGAGGTCTAGATATTGATGCCCTGACTTGAGAAATTTGGGAATATTTGAGAAAATAATGACTTTCACTGTCCAAATAAGCCTCTTGGATGAATGGTGATTTCAGCTAAGTGGTGATTTGGCAGACTGCAGGCACATCTCAGTGCCCACCAACTTATATCTGATGTGTTTTTAGCAATGTACAGGTATTTATGTCAGTTTGAAGTAATGCACAGAAACAATTATTTCATGTTTGGCATTTAATGCTTTTTTTAAAAAAAAAAAAAGAAAAAAAAACAAAAACAAAAACTCTTCTACATTCTGATTTTGAGTCATTTGTATCAGGGTAAGGTAAGCTGACCGAAAGCTCAGTGTTTGGTGGGAGGATGGATGGAGAGGAAAAAAAAAATTACTAGGAAAGCTCTTTTTAGTTCCTCCACAGGCCTACATAGTAGGTAATGAAACAACCTAAATGAAAGCTCTTGCAGTACGGCCTGCTGCCTAAGAATGGAGGTTTTCTAGAGAGACAGATTTAGCTGCTTTACATGATAATGAGCAACCTTGCTAAGAGAGAGTTCTGATGTCACTGTGAAGGGGGGGGTGTAAAACCATATTTAGTGGAAACAACAATTCAATAATTACAAGCTTAAAAGAGAAGGAATTACCCTTTTAAACATAGATGCAGTATTGATTGATCAAGTCTGTTGCTACAGTTAGCTCTAAGAAAGCCTGTTCAGATGATTAAACTTCCTGTTGCCTGCAAAACTGGCCTGGAATTATGGGCTAATCTCCCCTACTCCAATATTGCAACCTGCCAAACTGTTCCTGTGTGAGCTCTCTCCTTCCACTACTACATTTGTAGAAAACAAATCCATTTACATGTATGAAAGACTTCCTCGCCTTTTTTTTCCATTTTGTATCCCGTGTAAATAGCAAGTATAGTGAACTGTTTCTTTCAAACCGAGGTTATGAGACTGTTTTCATTATTTCTGAAGTAAAAGGGTGTTGTGGAAACATATTACTGCTGTCTGTAGCTATCACTGTCCCTTTGCCAGATCTGACTCTCCCTTCATAGCTGCCAATGTGCTTAGGTGCTCTTCTGTTGTCACTTTATATTGCCCATGAAGGAAGTTACCAGTGTTACAGTGACTTGATCTTTCCTTTTTTCCATAACTCATTCCTTTTTCCTTCTATGTTGTCTGAAGTCGTCTTCAGCTTTCTCTGCCAGCATATAGCATTTTTACAGGCTGTGTGTGCACCTGATGACGATAGCTGCTGATTACTGAAAGCCCATTATAAATAGTACTTAAAAGTTGTATTGCAGGGGCCAAAAGAGTCTGAAATATTGCATCTCTTGAATATGGTAGTACTAAGGTTTCTCTGTTATGTGGGCATCCAGCCACAGGCTGACCAATCCAAAGAATTGGTTTCTGAGTCTGATGTGGTTTTACCTAAATTTTCATTTGTCTCTTGCCTATAACTGTCTGTAAGATAGGTAATGGGATGAACTCTTCAGTACATTATTGGGCAACTCTTTCCAAAGGAAAGGGGGAAACCCA
The DNA here is from genome assembly GCF_000700745.2 of Antrostomus carolinensis. Classification (NCBI taxonomy): domain Eukaryota; kingdom Metazoa; phylum Chordata; class Aves; order Caprimulgiformes; family Caprimulgidae; genus Antrostomus; species Antrostomus carolinensis. The sequence continues at coordinate 4,925 of NW_010292873.1, read as the reverse complement.
ACCCTGAAGCTCTAAACAACTCTTGGTTTGCTCTATTGCCCTAACAATCACATCACTAATACAGTTAAATAATTTTAACAGTTGTTGAAACTATGTTGAAACCAACATGGTGGAACAAGTTTGGGAGGGTTGTCACTGTTCACCTTCAACACTACTAGAAATGCTGTTGAGTCACCAGCTGTGCAGGACCCACTGTTGTTTTCTATGATGTAACAGCTGTGTTAAAAACACTAATTATGCAGGCAAGGACTCTTTTTCTTTCAGGGCTACTTCTATCATGAGAATGATGAAATTACTGTTCCTTCTTCCTTGGGCTTGGTGGTCATCAGTGGTGAAGGCATGAGATGAGAGGATGGTGATCTCTCTGAGCTGAAGAGGTATAGTGTGATTTTGTGTGCGTGCAATAATGGGAATGGAGAGGGAGACCAGAGGAAGAGGAGCATTGCCTGGGCCCTGTTGACAAAATTAACTTCTTCAGGATGAGTTGACAAGTGCTACAGTATTCACAAGAGATTTCAAACTTTCTGAATACAGCTATGCAGCTTCTGACTTCCCCTGGGCCTTTCAGCCTCATTGTGTACCTGAATAAATATGTAAAGTCTGTTACAGTCCAGGTCCTGGCTCTTCCATAATAGGCACCGTCCCTGAAATCCACCAAGTCATAGCCCAGAACACTTCTCTTCGTAAATAGTCCTTGTCTGCTGTTTGCACAGATGAATAACTAATTGATTGATATTGAAGGTTGACTGCTCTCCAGACATTTCAATTAACACCCTGTTCTAAAGTGGTGGTGGTATTCAGACTTTGGAATAATTTTAGCTTGTGGCAGACTTGTACAGACATCTCTGTGTTAGCTGTGTTAGTAAAGTAAACTTGTCTTTCTGAAGTCATGGCTGTGAATGAGTATCCAGAAGGCTTTGGTGCATTTTGAGCCAGTTGCCTGGAGAGGTGGATGAGTTTCCATCCTTGGAGACATTCAGAACTCACCTAGGCATGTCCCTGAGTAACCTGCTCAAACTGACCCTGCTTTGAGCAGGTGGGGTTGGACTAGGCGATCTCCAGAGGTCACTGACAGCATCAGAAATTCTGTGGCTTGTTTTTCAAGAAAATAAAGATTGTGGAGAAGCAAGAGAGCAGTCTTGGAAAAGTGATGTGATTTTGTGCCTGCTAAATCTAGTCTCTGATTTGGATGCAAGTCCTACTGTTAATGCTTGAATATTTCAAGTACCATAGAAAGATTGTCATTTTAGTCATGTCATCATTATATCTCAATATTTTTCACTGTCAGAATTATTAAAATATGAATATATTTCAGGAACAAAGGCTTCAATATAAGTAATAGGTATTAGCATAGTTTTGAGGTGAGGGGGAAAGCTATTCCAACTGTTAGTAAGCTTAAAAATATGCACAGGTGTTTGTGTAAGTACTGAACAGCTGCTTCACATGCTCTTCTGGCACAGAAAATGTTTTCCCAGAGCTGATAACTAAGTTTAAGATAGTTTAGTTAATAAATAAATAAATAAAAAATCAGGCCCTCCAAACCTGTTCCAGATTACCAATCTAGCTTTAAAGCATCTCAAAAACCTGAAATTTGAGGCAAGTTTCCTGAGCAAAGCCAGGCAAAAATGCCTGAGCAGTGTATTTGGAAGGCACGTACCCATGCTCAGACTGAAGCATCAGCAGCCAAGTGAGACTGGACACGGGTGTCCTGATGCAGGCAGAGCGAGCAGCTAGGGCTGGCTGTTGCCCTGGGACTCGATACCTAGTACAGAATTTATACTGTGCTCAGGAGCCAGAGCCAAAGGATGGGTGGGGAGTTGAGAAGATTGAGTCATTCTCCTTCATGCCTCTCCTAAAAAAAAAAAATCAAAGTAATGTTACTGCACACGAACATCCATCCCGTTTTTAGACAGACATTTGTCTCAAGTGGTTACTAGAATAGACTTTAACGATCTAATTGTCAGTTCACATTTCTTAGTCCTGTTTCTCTCTTACAAAGTTGAGAGTAATGAAATATTCTAAAAACCTTGTCCTTTTTTGTGTTTCTAGAAAATACAAAAGTACGTGAACTGCATCGCTGCTTGTCAGGTATCTGGGTGACTATGGATGCCTGCTAGCTTATCTCCAGACGGTTCTGAAGTGATAACTCTGTCTCATCAGCTTACTCAGTAACATGCTGATTATGACTCAAGTCCTTCCTGCACTATCCTTGATGACTTCATGCTTTCTGTAGCTTTTCTCTCCATTGATCTACCAGTCTTTCAAAAAACTGCTTATTTCCTGAAGTTTCTCTTCCCTTTAGACCTGTCACCTCTTTGCTGTCTTCTCCGTCCTCACTTGTTCAGCCTGATACCTCTGAACCTACTCAAACATTCATGCGTGTGGCAGCAGTTCTGGCTGACAGTATTGCCTTCTTGTATGTATTAACTGCAGATCTTATTTCTTGGTAAACACTGCCTTGAGGCCTTACAGGAACATAAGTAAAATAGAATGGCTTTGCCCCAAGATTTTTGTTTTGTTTTGTTTTGTTTTAAAAAAAAGGTAAAGCAACTAAGCAACTCAATCTCTCTTTTCAGCAAGGTGGGGAGTAAGCTGAGGGAAGGCTGGAGTGGATATGATGGTTGTAATTTTCCATGCTGTCACTCCCCAATCTGGCAGTATTATTCCTTTTGGCAGGAAGAAAGATTGTGCAGGCACCAGAGTTCCAGTTGCAGCCACTGGAACTGTGAGACTTGCTCTGACTTCACACCCTGAAGATGTGACCCACACGTATCTACTGAAACTCCTACACTGCAACAGTTACCTCCATTCTCTCTTCTGCTTTTCTGCATCCATTTTGATTTCTTTACAGTACACATTTACATTTAGAGGGAAAAATGGGGTGAGAATGCTCGCAGAGTTGTGCTGTAACAGTATGTTAGGACAGTTACTATTACTTAGAAGAATTTAGAAAACAAGCTCAACTAGTTGGGCTTTATATTTCTAGATGAATTCATTTCGGATCTTCCAAACTAACCATTACAATGTGCTCTGTCCAGTCCAGGTATTTCTAATTGTCTATATATCTGCTGAAGCGTGATCTGGAAGTTACCTTTAACATACCTCTAGGGTTTAGGCTTCAGTCATGTCTCAAGTGCTAAGCTACCTGCCACTTGGCAACTGCTTTTTTCAAGTCACTGATCCCTTGATTTGTAGTTTTTCACTCTCTTCCTAAGCACTTGCACTTGAAAAATCTACTTTTAATCTTCGGGGGATGATATAGAAGTCTTGCCCTTCATAGAGCAGGCAGTCCTTAGGTGGAGTCTTTGTAGACCTGGACGGAACTCCATGTGGGCTTGCTCTTCAGTTCACAAGTAGCATGTACTAAATCAGTCATGGTTTGTGTTACCACCATTTTTCCACAAATTAACCTTTAACAAATGTAGGCTTTCTTATCAGGCTGTTGGTTAAAGAACTGTGCTTTGCAAGATATCAAAGAGACACAGATTTGTAAATGGTCAAACTAGATCCTGCTATGTGTGTGGACTTCTTCTGGGATTATGTGCCTTCTGAAAATTCTGCATATGTGAAACATCTCACTTTGTGTAATTAATAATTATATTGTAGAAAAGGTCTTTAAGCATGCCCAGTTCCAAACTGCCTGTGTGGTAACTGGACGTAAGAACATTTAAATGAAACTGCTCCCATGTGTTGTGAAGGTTGTTTAGGAAAGGTTGACATCATGAGTGATTCATGTCTGCAAAAACAGTGTGACTGACATACCATCACAACATCTCTTGAGATGAAAGCCTTGGCTGTCAGAGCATTTGGTGAACACGCTGCCAGGACTTGGTGGAACTTTGACATCTGTGATGCGGCCCGAGGGGAATTTCAGTTTGCGTATTTACATGGATGATCAGATGGCACCTCATCAGCCGCAATCCGTCTTGCAATGACTTTTTTTTTTTTTCCTCTATTTCCACTACATGGTGTATTTAGGACTTAACTGTATCTCTGACTTGGAAGATCAACTCTACTTGCAGTAATCTCACTAGCTGCTGACATGTTTGTATAGTCACCAGACTTTAAACAACTTCTGAAATGTGGCTGGTAACAACATGCTAATATAATTATTCAGTGAGTTCTTTGCTTCCTTTTTTGGACAGTAAGTAGCTTGTCAATAACACATCTATAGCGACAGTTTAAAGAAGATCATGAAAGATTGTCAGTGGTTAGGCTCATATGCTATTTGCCACCTGCAGTATTAGAAGGGCACCAATTTTGGGAGCATTTGTAAAAGTGAATCCTCTGCATGCATGCTGCTTTAGAGTTCTTCTGACAGAGTCATGGCCAGCTCTTTAGGAGATCTGTTACAGGCTTGCATCTTTGACAACAAGCATCAAGACAAGAACGTGATCGATATTCACTTGTAGTCCTGCAGGTTCCTGTGGTGTGACTTGAAGCCTCTTGATGCTTTTTGTTAGTCTGGCAGTGACAGCGTTACATTTCATAAGGCAGCTCAACAATGAAATTGCAATCTTGTGCTAAGATGTACAGACCACAACAGAGTTTTCTACCAATCATCCCCTAGGAACAAAGAGAAAAAACTTGCAAAAAAAAAAAAAGCATCTTTTAAACAGCATTTCAGGAAAGAGAAAGCATATATCAAGTTTCCAATAATAGTATCACAAAATTCTGTAGTTATCAGGTTAGAGGGCAGCATACCATCAGCTTGAGGTCTCAGCAGAGGAGATGGATCCATTCCTTTTGAAATGATGAGGTCTGATTAGATGGGCTCCCTGATCTCATATTCTTTTATTACATGAGCTTTTCTTCTTCCCTCAGAATTCCATTGTGACCCCACTCTATTGCCATTTAGTGTTTTCATTATTATTATTATTAAACACTACCTGTACAGCTGTCCTGGTTTTGCTAGGATAGAGTTA
>NW_010292872.1:0-5203 GCF_000700745.2 Antrostomus carolinensis | reverse complement strand
TGTCGGCAAACTTGCTGAGGGTGCACTCAGTTCCACAGAGATAAGGACAGGGAGATCACTTACCAATTACCATCAAGGTAAAACAGACTCAACTTGGATAAATTAGTTTATTGCTAATTAATTGTAGCAGCGCAAGATAGTGAGAAATAAAAACAAAACTAAAATCATCTTCCTTTGCTCCTCCCTTCTTACCAGGCACAGCTTCACTCATGATTTCTCCACCTCCTCCCCTCAAGCAGCACAGGGGGATAGGAATAGAGGTTGTGGTCAGTTCATCACAGATTGTCTGTACTGTTCCTTCCTCCTCACACTCTTCCCTTGCTCCCGCGTGTCTCCCACATGAGACAGTCCTCCACGAACTTCTCCAGTGTGGGTCCTTCCCTCGGGCTGCAGTTCTTCACGAACTGCTCCAGCCTGGGTCCTTTCCATGGGGTGCAGTCCTTCAGGAACAGACTGCTCCAGCACGGGTACCCCACGGGGTCACAAGTCCTGCCAGCAAACCTGCTCCAGCGTGGGCTCTTCTCCACAGGCTGCAGCTTCTGCCAGGAGCCTTTTCCAGCATGGATTCTCCATGGGCTGCAACGTCCTTCAGGTCACATCCGCCTCCTGTGGTGTGGGATCCTTTGTAGTTTGCAGGTGGACATCTACTCCACCATTAACCTCCCTGGGCTGCAGAGGTACAGTCTGCCTCACCATGGGCTTCAGGAGAATCTCTGCTTTTGCACCTGGGGCACCTCCTCCCCCTCCTTCATTGACCTTGGGGTCTGCAGGACTGTTCCTCTCACATCTTCTCACTCCTCTCTCCCAGCTGCTGCACAGCATTTTTCACCCATTTTAAAATATGTTACCACAGAGGTGCTACCAATGTCGCTGATGAGCTCAGCTTTGGCCAGCGACAGGTCCATCTTGGAGCTGACTGGAGCTGGTTTTGTCCGACCATGGGGGCAGTTTCTGGTATCTTCTCACAGAAGCCACCCCTGCAGCCCCCCAATACCAAAACCTTTCCACATAAACCCAAAACAGCGCGTCAGAAGAAAAAAATGTGGAAACGGAAATTCTTGAAATTACAGCTGAGATAATAAAAAAGAGTTACAGACTAAGAAAATTCAGAATTAAGCTTATTTGTTTAAGATCTATGATGTGAGTGGTTTTTTTCCATTGCAATTCCACTTTGTTTTCTAAAATTGTCAGGTTTCTAGGTCTACACTGGTGCTTTAACCAGGAATTTTTCCACATATACAAAACTTTATTTAGTGGTTATTGAACAGTCTTAACTTCCAGGGAGTAAGGTTTTGGTTGAATGTCTTATTTTATTGAGGTTTAAGCACCCTAGTGTCTTGGGATGATTTAGATGTCTCTGTGTGTGTAGGAGTTGGTCTTGGTGAAGTTCAGAGGAGGATGATAGGCTTGGGAGTGTTGGGCAGGAATACAAATGAGGGTGAGCAAGGTTGAAAGAAGGAGGTGGGATGCAACGATGAGGCTGAGGATGAATAGACTTGAGGTGGAGGGGAGAGTAAGGCAGAAGTAGCAGAAGAAAGGTTGGATGGGAGAAGTTTTGAATTAATTTGTGTCTTGTGGTCACGTCCTTTAGACTGAAGGCCAAGCAGACTTCCTCAGTGGCATTGGGTTCCTAGACTGACATCTTGAAATCACAGAATGTCAGGGATTGGAAGGGACCTTGAAAGACTATCTAATCCAACCCCCCTGCCACATCAGGATCACCTACAGTAGGTCACACAGGAACGCATCCAGGTGGGTTTTGAGCATCTCCAGAGAAGGCAACTCCACAACCTCTCTGGGCAGCCTGTCCCAGTGTCTTGTCACTCTCACAGTGAAAAAGTTTTTCCTTATGTTTACATGGAACCTCCTATGCTCCAGCTTGCACCCATTGCCCATTGTCCTACCATTGGACATCACTGAGAGGAGCCTGGCTCCATCCTCCTGACAAAATAGGCAACTATAACCAAGGAAATAAAAATATCTTTGCTGTGCTTGGGTATGACAATTTAAGAGTGTATAGGAGTTAAGGAGGATAAAATGTCTATGTTAGGACTGGATTTGATGTGTGTTCTGTCACTGAAACTTGAAGGCGCTGGTTTTAGGGTTATCAGTTGGGTTCTAGGTTTTACTTCTTCAATTTGATAGTCTTGAGTTTCTGTTGTAGGGGTTTTTTATCTATAAATTGAACATGCTAATGCAATGATGCCTTTTCATTTAAGGAGAGCCTGGGGAGAAGTATAGTTTAATTATCACAATGACAGTGAAAGAAAAGTCTCTGCTCGCCACTTCTCCTCACATTGGTAAAATTTTGTGTAGCAGCTTTGAAACTTGGATGGCCGAAAGAAACCAAGTCAGAAATAACCCTCCAGGCATCTGGATCTTGACTTGGAGAATGGCCCAGCAAACAGTCATACCAGTAGGAGATGAGGAAGGAGAGCATGGAGTTGTAGAGATGGAAGATGCTGAGACCAGCACTGCTACCAGCACATCATGCTGCTACACAGTGGAGCATCTACGCTGAGGAATGCAGTTTGCTGGCATTGATCCCAGTGAGGCACTCTGTGAAAGCTGGTGTGAAGTTAAAGGTTAACTTTAAGTAGTAATTCACCACTATCTTTTTTTTTTAATAGCAGAAGCATCTTGCTAATCTCTAACTGCCTGCAATCCCACAGTTGCAGGAGTATCAGCTCTACCTAAAGCAGAAAAATTAAAGCTTGCAAAAGGCTGGATTTGGGAAGAATGCTTTGGGGCATTGCTGGTGGGGAATTTTTGGTTTGAATATGTAAAGGTCAAGTGCTCTATAAAACATTTGCATTCCAAAAATATAATTTCTGTTCCTCTCTGTTTCACTCTTAGTCCAGATTATTATTTTTTTTTTTTTAGTTGAGAGATCATTGGTTTTATGAATTTTTGAATCTTTTCCTCTTTCATAGCGCTGATCCTGTGCTATAGAGTTGGTGTAGCCCCGTGTTTTCAGCTGAAGCTACATGATGATCATGTCAAGGAGGATCCTTGAAGTTTGTGGGCATCTCTTAAATAGATGTGAGCTTTATCAATGGCACTTAACTCTGTAACAGAAAAAGAGATTCTAAAAACAATGTAAAGTTTCTTTGCTTGTAATGAAGCTGGTTCTGTTTCCACTTGCACAGTGGGAATAAGTGAAAACGAAGAGTTTTGTGCCCCAGGTTCATCTTTCAGGGGTATGTCTGTGGTGGTTTAACCACAGGTAGGCCCATGTGGTCCTGCACTCACTTCCCCCACCCGGTGAGATGGGATGGGGATCACAACAAAGGGGGCACGGGATTAGGATGAAGGACAGGGAGGGCTCCCTCACCAGTTATGGTCATGGGCAAAACAGACTCAACTTGGGGAAGAAAAATCAATGTAATTTGTTGCCATTCATCCGAGTAGCACAGTGAGACATAAAACCCACATCTTACAACACCTTCCCCCACCCCTCCCTTCTTCCCAGGCTCCAATCACTTTGTTCCCCAATTTCTCTACCTTCCCCCCCCAGCAGCACAGGGGACAGGGAATGGGGGTTCAGTCAGGTCACGTTGCCACTCTTCCTGGCATGAAAGTCCAGGAGCAAAGTGTTCCAACCCGAGCTTCCCATGGAGTCACAGACCTCTTTGGGCACAGCTCCTGGCTCCAGCATGGGGACATCTGTGGGCTGCAGATGGACCTCGGGTCCAGCGCACCTCCTCACCCCCACTCTGGCATTGAGCAACTCTGGGGTCTCAATTCAGTCACACTTGCCCTTGGGCTCAGCTTTCTGCTTTTCTGCTCCATCGTGGAGTCCTCCATGGTCTACATGTGGGTGTCTGCTCCGCCGTTGAACCTCCATGGGCTGCAGGGACCTCCTTTGCCTCCTCCTACTCTATGGGGTTGAACTGGGCGTCTGAGGTTCTCTGTCCTCCCCCTCCTCCTCCTCCTCCTCCCTCCTGACAAGGAAGCTCTCTCTTTGTTTGGGCCAATGGTCACCTTTTGTTCAGGTCAATCGCCTCTGCTCCAGGTTTTCTCCACGTTCTTCTTTTCAAGACAGTCCTTCTTGTCACCAATATGGATTGGCAGAGGCATTTATCTAGTGCTTATTGGCCCAACCTGGGCTGGGGGGTCTCCACCTTGGAGCCAGGGGACCTTTTTCTCTCACTACCAAAAACACCTTCCCTCTCCCCCCCCCCAAAACCAATACACTGTTAATGGGCGTTGTGCCCTCACTGCTCACAGGCTTTATGAGTGAGAAAATTGGCCGCAGGAATTTTGTGTGAGAGGTTGGAAGCTTGCTCTGACTCTCTGATCTGGTTTGCTTTGCACTGCCAGCAATTAGAAGAAAACACGATCATGAATGGATCAAATTTGAGGCCGAGTTGTGTAGTCAATAGTTTCAGTGAAACAGAAAGGTTAATGGTGGTGCCACCTCTATGCAGGCACTTTCCAGAGCAAAACTCTGCGTTAACTATCAATTTCCTGATTTGCCAGCACCTCTGTGGCCAAAGGGTTGGGTTTATTAGATAAACTTTTTTGGAGCGCTATGTTTTTTCTCAACCTTCACTCTTTTGCAGTGACTATTTCTTATTATTTTTTTCCCCTTCTTCAGAAGCTAATAAGTAAAAATGGGAATAAAATCAAGTATTCTGAAATGTCTGAGCTTCTGAGCATATTTAGGCATGTATGAATGTGACTGCTGGAAGAAAAGCCCAAATGAAATGTGGCGGGCAAACGGGAATTGAACAAAACTTGTAATAAATAACTCTTGATTAAAGTGTAGGTTATAGGAGTATATGAAAAACACAGACATTACACAACTCAAAATCATATCCTGGTAACATGCTTCAGAAATAACTGACTAATGAATGTCTCAAATTGCTGCCAGACTTCTTTGAAGAGTCATGGAAAACTAGGAGAGAGATAAAAATGTGACATCTGGAACCAAGTTACAATTTCTCATACAAAGCAGAAGAGTTGCAAAAGAAAAAGCTACTCTGTCTCCAAGATGAAGCCTTTGGTGGAGGACCCCAAATGTGGCTGCTTCTTTACTCCTAAGAAATGCAGCAGCTCCTGGTGTAAAATGAATGGGCAGATCCTCCTGCAGTGCCCCTGGGCAGGATTTCTGGCCTCACATCTTCTGCAGATGTTAAGAAAGCAGTAAGCATGAACATGACTGGATGGCCGGGCTCAAAGAGTGGTGGGGAATGGAGTT
>NW_010292871.1:1064-2472 GCF_000700745.2 Antrostomus carolinensis | reverse complement strand
AATTTCTATATTAATCAAGATAATTTCAATATTTTCTATATTAATCAAGATGATTTCAATAATTTCTATATTAATCAATGTAATTTCAATAATTTCTATACTAATATCATTTCAATTCTCTTAGAGAGTCTTTTCCCTTCACACCAGCCCTGCCAGGTCTGTCCCTCACTGTCCCCCTCACCTTGTTGCAGCAGGAAGGGATGTTCTCTCACTCTCTCTGTCCCCCCCCCCTTTAGATCTCAGCTCTGACACAGAACGGTCTCCTCCAGTCTCTGGTGAGTGGAGCAGAGCAGCCTGTGAACACTGGTGAGTTTTTTCTCCACATCTTTATATTGATTTTGTTGTTTCCTGCTGGTGGAAACATCTCAAGAGGAGCTGGAAGAGAAGAACCCAGGGAGAACTCTGCTCTCCCAGGAGAAATCCCCCTTTGGCTTGGTGATGCCTTCACCCCACTTCATCCCAACCTCAAAGCATCTCCAGGGACTCTTGGGGTTGTTTTCCCTGGAGAAGGAGGAAAACCCTGCCCTGAGGTGTGCAGAGCTGTGCTGGGTGGGGGAAGGGGACAGACACCCCCCCGGGGCTCCCACTGACCCTCCAACGTGTCCTTTCCCTTGTGCAGAGCTCGAGGAGGAGCTGCAGCGAGCGCAGGAGGAATGGGAGGCTGTGCCAGAGATCCAGCCAGGTACTGCAGTGCTGGGGGTGAGGATGGAGCTGGGTAGAAACACATCTTTGCTCTCCTGCTGTTCCAAGCTCCCTTCATCCCTAATTTTCAAGTTAGGCCAGTGTCCAAAATCTTCACTCTTTGGCCCAGGATACAGCATTGTTTTTTTCTCTAAAATATTACAAAGTTCAGATATTTGGGGGTTTTTTAACCCTTTCCTTTAAACTAAGAGTATCAGTGGATGAACTAGAGAGGCTGGGGGGGTTTTTTTTTCTTGCATGAATGAAGCCAGGAAAGTGAAGTTTAGGGTCTTGTTTCTTGCTGTAACTTTTATCAGAACCTATTAAAGAAGATAAAATCCCTCTATATTAATAATTATAACTGAATACTCTGGATTTCTCATGAATTTCCTTTCTCTTCATTTCCTACAACCCCACCTTCAGGATAAATTAATATCTCTCTGACCAGACCCAACTTGTCTTCCATTTCCATTGAAAAATAAAGATACAAATTGTCAAGAGAGGAATTCTTTCCTTTATGAGTGAATCAATGAGACCAAAAGTATGAGAAGTTTGAAGTATCCATAGAAATCACTGGACATCCATCTGGCACCATCTTCATATCAACAGTGTCCTAAATGATGTTTTAATTGAAATTCAGCCTTAATGGAGGATGTCAGATAGGCTTGAGATCACAAGAAATAGAATCAGAGAATCATGGAATGGTTTGGGTTGGAAGGGACCTTTA
>NW_010292871.1:259-596 GCF_000700745.2 Antrostomus carolinensis | reverse complement strand
AGGTGGGGTCTGAGGAGAGCGGAGCAGAGGGGCAGAATCCCCTCCCTCCACCTGCTGCCCACGCTGCTCTGGGTGCAGCCCAGGACATCTCTCCCCAGCACGGTGTGACCCTCCACAGTGAAGGCAGCAGGAGCTCGTTCCAGCAGCAGGATCTCATTTTGACACCAGGGAACTGGAGTGGAGAGCAGGGCTGGTGCTGGGGTGGGGGGTTAACCCCCTTTTTTTTACCTCCCTGCAGGGTTGGGGGACGTGTCAGCCCCCATCTCCTTCAACGAAGCGCTGCAGTACTTCCAGAGCACCGACCTCTCCGAGTGCAGGGTACGGCCGGGCCCCGCGC
>NW_010292871.1:0-224 GCF_000700745.2 Antrostomus carolinensis | reverse complement strand
AGCAGGGAGGAGGGGGGGGCACGGCGGGAGCAGCACCCCACTCCCCTCTCACCCCTCCAACCTTCCCTCAGCTCCTCTCTTCACCTCATCCCCTCCCTCCCAGCTCACCTGCGGGTTTTTCTCCTCGGTTCCCCCAGGAATTATCCCCCCAAATTATTTCTCGGTGTTTTTTCTCCTCCACAGAAGAGGGTCCGGGTGACAATGCGCAGGCCAGGACTGGCTGG
>NW_010292870.1:1750-9077 GCF_000700745.2 Antrostomus carolinensis | reverse complement strand
AGAAGATCTGGAGAGACTAGGTGGACTTCAGCACATGTAGGGTGGATTCCAGTGCTGCCCTGGCTCTGCAGAGCCTCCAGGCATTCGGGGGGGCAGAGTCCCTGGCTGGGAGGGTAGAAGAGCTCACTCAGGGGCAGGCTTTTCTGCACCCTGGGGATCACCAGCAATGCCCAGCTGTGCCATTTCCCATTGCACCACTCTGGACCTGAACTGGATGCACACAAGGGCCACCACCCTCCATCACTCATGTCTGCCCAAGATGCCAACAGAATAGGTGCCTACAGACAGGTTGTTACTCATTTGCCCGGTTTTATCTTTCCCAGCCAAGACACAGCTTGGAGAGTGGCATTAGGGAAGGGCAGAGACCTTGGCTGGTCTGGGAGATGTGGGTGAACAGGAGGAGAGCTGGCCCAAACCCCCTGGCACTGGCCATCAGGGAGAGTCACAGTGTGTGTGAGTGCATCTGTGGTCTCTGGCATCAAGGGTCTGGGTCTGTCTGTCTGTCTCTGGGTCCCACCTTTTTGTGTCTTGCTGATACAGAGAGACAAGCCTCTGCTTGTTTGTGTCTGATGCTGGGTCCTGCTCTTTAGAAGGAAAGCAAGGCAGCTGCTATTGCTCTGCCTAAACATTATAAGAGCTAAAGGGAGCTCCCATCCCTGTGTTTCTCGCCCCTTCAGTATTTGCAGCACTGCTGTATTCCCTGAACAAGAGATGGGTCCACCCGCTTTTTCCTGTGTCCCACAGAAGCTGCAAGCAGATGCCTAAGCAGGAGAAAGGCCAAGGCATATGGGACCTTCCTCAACCTCCTGTCTCTGCTCAATAACCCAGGGGCTTCTCTTCCTCATGCCCATCCAGTCTGGTCTGGAGCCTGCCAAGCTCCCTGCACACATGTCAGTCGACTGCATGGAGCTCCAAACATCCCATGTATGACAACTTCCTCCTTCCATTGCCTGAGCCCAGCACCCATAAGCTTCACTGAATGGTTCCAAATTCTTGTGTGGGAACAGACACAGAGCAGCCCTTTTCCAGTTGCCTCCCTGGGCAGGAGGAGGGCAAGAATCAGCCCCATGAACAGCTTAGAGGTGGATTTGTTCAGAAGGGGATTTGTGGTGTATGTCACCCCACAGTAGCACACCCTGCTGGGACAGAGGGAACTGAAGGTGGAACAGTGTCCCTTCCCAACCACAGCGCCCCTGTGCCTGCTGCTATACCTTCTCCCCACGCCCCTCAAATCCATCCCCCTCTGCTTTCTCAGGGCAGCAGGCATGGACAGACAAGATCTGGGGAGGAATGGAACAGCCTGGCTCCCAAGCAGAGGGGAAAACTTCAACAACTATCCAGGGAACAGAAGGCACAGTGGAGGTAGGACAAGCCTTCTGCTGCAGGTCAACAGCCTGTAATGGTGACAGTGGCAAGGGAGGAGCCATCACGTCCTTATTTGAGTCCCCAGGACTGGCTCCGAGGATTACATGGCTTGTTAGCTTTGCACAGGGAGCATGCCTTGAGATCCAGGGCAGACACTGGGGCTGCTGCACTGAGGCACAACAGAGAAGTCACCACCACAGTGACCACCATAGAATGGTAGACAGGCAGGTAGCCAGCCCAGGAGAGCCTGGGTCACCCCTGCCAAGCCCTGAGACCATTTGTAGCTGTATCCACTGTAGCTCAGGCAGTGGGAACAGGGCTTGAGTGAGGCTCATTTGGAGGTCTGGGGCACAGCACTGAGTCACAGCCTTACTGTCCTCATGGAAGTCCCCTGCACTACCCAAGGAGGCTCTTTAAAGACAAGCAACTCCCAGGCTGGTGCTCAATTCACTGACCCCAGGGTGATGCGAGTACAGGCAGCCAAGCTGCAGCCTTTGAATTGCACCAGTAAGAAACCTTTGCAGACACCAACCATACCACCTGGAGACATCCCAATAAAGAAACCTAGGAAAGTCATGGAGGGAGTTCCCTCGTCCATGTGAGTCAAACCCAGACAGTGGGACCCTGCAAGGGGGTTGTCCAGGGCTGGAGCAGCCATCGCACAGCCCACGCTGTGCAGGGCAGAGAGCCAGAGCCCAGGGCTGTGCACAGGAGAGCCATGTTGGGCGGTGGCTGGCAGAAGGGGTGGGATGCAGGCAGTGATAGATGCCAGTGTGCTGATGAGTTCACAGTCTTCATGGTCATTAATCAGATCAGAGCTGGATTAAGGTGTCCGAGGTCTGATTAGCTTCATTTCCCGCCTCAGGAAGGAGGGAACTCTCTTCCCCATCCATCAGGTCCTCTGGTGACAGCTCACCTGGTTGCTAACTAGATCTGAGGACTGTAATAAGTGAACATGACTGTGGCCTTGCCCCTTACCTCTGCCCAGCATCCTTCTTCCACAGGAGGGTCTCCACAGAGGATCTAAGACAACCCCAAACATCAGCCACAGGTAGCAGAGCCCAGGATATCAGCCAGAGAGCGAGCTTGTTCCCACAGCCTGGAAGTACAGGGCACTATGGCAGGAGCTGCCCCAAGAAACAACCTCAGTTCAGGAGGAGATGGCATTTAAGGGGGGAAGCTCCCAGCCAGCACCACATTGCTCTCAGTCCCCTCCACAGCCCACCCTGTGCTGTTACCCCAGGACCTCCTCTGCTCACCCAGTAGCAGTAGAGCCCTCCCAAGGTGACCAGCTCTGCAAAACAGGACAACAAACAACACCTTATTGCTGTGGAAGATCTTGGGCACATCCAGGATAAATCTCCTGAGCCCCATATGGAGCTAGATGAACCAGCTCAAAGACCTGAACCAGCTGGGGTGCTTCTCCTACCTCCACATCCCTTGCTGGCTCAAGCCCACCTCATCAACATCTCCATTTGTCCCCTGCCTGATTCACCTCATGTTGACTGTGCCCTGAAGGTGCCTCCACACTTAACCACTTAGTCTACTTCTGTCCAGCAAGTGCAGACCAGTGGGAGGTCCATACTGCCCAGGTAGCAGCAAGGTTTTTCAGCTCCTCACCTCTCTGAGTGGGCCCTGATCACAACATCCCTCGCTGGTCAATGGGTAGCACCAGGAGCATTCATACAGTCCAGGATTTCCTGGGACTCTTTCATTTGTCCAGGCATTTTGAGGGGATTTTCTGGATGTGCCTCAGCTGGATGTTCAGTCTTTCTTCAGCCACCTGAAAACTGTAGTCACAGCAGCATCTGTGCAGGTATACATAAGCACTGCAAAGACTTTTATTGCTGATGTGAAGGTGCCCAGCTAGACATCTGGAGCTCTCTTGTGTCCAGAGCCTCATATGAATTGTCTCCATGCAACTTCCATCCATGTGAGGTCAAGCAGCCAGAGTAAAACTAGAAGAGCAAACACCCACATGGCCAAAGACACCCATCTCTGGTGCATGCAAGTTTTCAACATCTATAGGGACCCACAACACTACCTACAGAAGTTCACATACTTCCCTAAGCTGTTGCCAGCAGTGCCAGAGCTCCCAGAAACAAGCCATGGGGGTCACAGGTAGTATTTGGGAGCACAGTTCAGTTTTACAGCCTTGTCACTTCCTCAGTGTCACCTTGGGAAGCAATGCAACGTCCCTCAGCAAACCAAACTGCCCCAAGATCAAAGTCAAGGGTGCCGAGGAAAACCCATACACTGATAAAAAATTACTGACTGGGACCAGGCTTTCATTTTCCCAGGACTGAGTCCTTATGCTCAACATCAGATGAAGACATGACCCATGCGGAGGCTATGTCTTGATTTCCACCTAACACATCATTTTGGCTGTTCCGAGATGCACAATTTAGCACTAGGTCCTTCTAGTGGGTTTGGGTCACCTCCTGACTCCTGTCAGTAGAAGTTGCCTTTGAGACAGGGACCAGTGTAGGAACTGGTGGGCTTAGCCCATCCCAGAGAGGTGGTAGGCACTCTGATTTCTGCCCAGGCTATAGTTTTTAAGCCTTGAAAGAGCTCCCTGTCCCCAGGATGACTGTACCCACTTTGCTAAGCATTAACTACTCCCCAGGTCACAGCCCCCAGAGCTTGCCATCTTTAGAAATTACTTCCCTGTAAGAGACCTAGAGTGCAACAACCTTGTTTAAAGCATCTCTCAGGAAGCAGTGGATCTTGCTGCCCTGGTGCCTCAGGTCATCTTGCAGCATCCTGAAGTCCCAAGCCAGCTTAGTGGAGAAATACAGCCCAGAAGCATGACCAGTGCTGGAGATACAGGCTGGTAACTTGCTCGCAGGTGTTTTCCCATCCATTCCCCCATGAAAGGGGCTGTAGAACTGTCCTACTCTCACCTTGCTCTGCAGTGTCCAGCCCAGAGCAGGCTGAGCCCCCGGTGAGAAGTACTGGGTGTCAGAGCCCCTGGTCTGCTCCAGTTTGGGGTGTCCCAGGTCTTGTGGGAGCCCCAACTACTGCCCACAGTAGGATGCTGCCCTTCCCCTGCCCCTCACAGCAGGGCCACGCGCTATCTCTAGAGTCTGGGAAGCCACAGGAGGCTGGTGGGGAAGGTAAATAAACTGCCAGCCCCGTGGTGATTTGTGGCTAAATGAACAGTTGAAGTCACCTGTGAGTGGCTCAGGGCTGTTAACCAACCAGATAATGGGTCTTAATCAGCCCCACAGCAGTGGGAGCTGAGCCCAGCTTGTGTCAGACCTGACATAGCCAGCTCCAGAGTCCTAGGCTGCTTGGTGGCTGTCCCCTCTGCAGGAACACTGGCAGAGGTATCCACACCGCTGTCCTGGGAGCAGAGCAGCCATCTGCAGATCTCCACAGAGATATTGCAGGGCTCCTCATCTGTATTTAGGGGTCTCCTCCTGCTCTGGTGATGGCAGGAAACAAGTGCCAGGCAGGTCACTGAAACCACCTCCCTGCCTGTTCCCAGGGGTGCTGTGCTCAGTCACTGTCATGCCCTGGCCCTGCCTGCACCCCTTTCCACATGGGCCTGCCTGCTCCTGCCCACCCTAGGGACTTCTGAGCCAGCCATGGGCTCCCAAAGGCTTCTCCATCCTGGCACATCAACTGCTCCATCCAACAGGCAGGGATCTGTTCTGGAAGGCAGAAATCCCCATGCCTCCATCCCCCTGCCACTGCACGGGCTTGGTGGGGTACACACCTTCCCTCACCCACCTTACCCAACCTTCACACCTCCCTCTGCACCCAGCCCCAGGTACCTGCTCTGGGCGAAGGGGTTAACAGGCAAAGCAAACACGGTTCAGTCCCTCCCAGACAGGCCTCCTGCAGGGATTTCTGAGCAGCTGTTTATTTAGCCAAGCAATTCCTCAAATAAGCAGCCCCATCTCTGACGGGACAGGGCAAGGCTGAGCAGAAAAATATGTTAACAGCTCCCATCCTGGAGCAGGGGGATGGCAAACCGGCATGGGAAGGCTGGCAGGGCAGGGAGGGTGCCCACCCACAGCAGAAACAGCCAGGGCAGCTCTAAAGTGTCACATCTAATCCTAGCACATGGCCACTTCGGAGGGCTGGGGCACCAGCATCCTGCAGGATCAGGCCATGCAGCGGCAGGAGATGCCCTAGGGCTCCCCTCTGCTAGGTGCTGGCTGGGCTTCCTGGGATGCAGCGATGTGCTACAGAGGTGCTCAGGCTTGGGGACAGATGGCTTGTCCCTTTGTAAATGCATGGCTTGGAGAGACAGGGACACGCACTCAGCTTGGATCTGTTTCTTGCAAGGACCCAGGATCTGACTGCTACATTTCCAGTCCCATTAGCCCCTGGCCCCTTTCCTCTTAGATCCTGAAACACTGTGAGCCCACAGCACCCACCCAGAGATCTTCTCCATCCTACTGCCCCAAAACGAGCTCTGGCAGCACCTGGGCTCATCCTCAGTGTCTGTCCTCACCCCAGGCCTTGGCATCTGGCGGGGAGAGGCTGAACAGACAGCATCTCCCATGGCCCAGCATCACCCAGAAGCAGAGAAGAGACTGAATGCACAGCATCCCTCCTGCTGCTTCCCTACATCCCCACTGCCACAGCCACACCACCCCAGCACATCGTGTCTAGTGTCAGACATCCCTGGCACAGCCAGGCTCTCCTCTCCCCAGCACCCCTATTGCTGGGCACACCAGGGGATCACCAGCCCTGCTTTTTCCTGTCACCTCCAGGATCTTCTGTTTCTGCTTTACTAGGTTTGTCCTAAGGCCAGAGCTGCTCCCTGGGAGGGAAGGAAGCCAAGGCTGGGCTCCAGGGTGGGGGGGCAGTGCAGGGATGGGTGCCAGGTGAACCCCCAACAGCAGCACAGCCTCACCTCTTCCCTGTTAATGGCCTTTCCATGGAGTCAGCTCCTAACCTGCTCCCAGGGTGACCGGATAAATCAGCTGCTCCTCCCAGGACCTTGGGCTCTAATTAATGTCAGCTCATTAACGAGATAACGGCCATTTATTACCCTGTCTCCCTGGCTGCTCATTAACCCTTTCCCAAGGCGAGGACAGGGGGTGGTGATGCTGTGGGACAGGGATGGTGATGCTGTGGGACAAGGATGGTGGGAATGGGTGATGTCTTTGCAGTGAGTCCCAGGGACAGTGAGTCCCCTCAATAAGAGGCGGGGGGGACAGATGGAGGGGCAGGCAAGGAGGACTGCAGAAGGGCCTGAGCAAGGGATGGATGGGACAAGAGGGGAATCAGGACACACACTTGGGTTTTCTTCCTAGTAATATGGTAAGGGCTTGGTGGATTAAAGCCTTGAAGGAGCTGCCAAGACTCACTGGCTCCCCCTGGGTTGTCACCTTGGCCTCCAGCACATCCCTGTGCCTCAGTGTCCCCATGTGTCCCTACCCCAGCCTGTGGGTGAGAGCATGGCTGAGACCTAGAGCTCAGCACAAAACCTCTGCACAACCCTGGCCCTCAACCCCTGTTTTGAGGAGCTGCCCCACAGTCCCACAGCTGGTGGGAAGCCACCAACGTGACCTTGCCTCTAAAGCCAAAAGCAGCTCCAGCCCTCAGGACACTGCCTGTGCCCCAGAGTGGTGGGGCAGGATGATCTACCCCAGAGTAAGAGGGAGCCTTTGACTTGCCCTTGACCTGGGCAGGAGCAAGGGGGCTGGGGTGGGCACGGTGCCCCCGCCCGGCAGCCCAGCGCCAGGCTGGGGGCTAATGCTCTCTGTACATCAATCTCTGCTCGGCGGCTCCCTATTAGTGGGAGCAGCGGCTGGTTAATCAGGCTGAGGGCTTCAGCTCGTTAAGCTGACACCTCCGTTGCGAGAGTGAGACATGGGGGCACGCAAGGTGCCACTTATTTATTTTCTTCTTTCCCAGGGAATATATTAAACAAATTAAATTCCTGGAGTGTTGGGTCAGCACAGACAGTTCTGTGCCTGTCCCAGCTCCACCTAGCTCAGCC
>NW_010292870.1:0-1684 GCF_000700745.2 Antrostomus carolinensis | reverse complement strand
CATGCCTCCCCAGCCCCTTGCAGTAAGACACAGTCCCCCTTTCCCCCCTATTTCCCTCCCTGGGCTGTGCTGCCACCATGGCTGCTCAGCAGTGCTGAGCATGGTCAGTGGGCAGGAGAGCTCATGACCATGATTTCATACAGAATGTCCTCCCAGGAACCTGTCCCAGGAACGCCTGCTGTCCCTGAATGGGCTTCCTTGGCTTCACAGGGAGGGGAGCTGTGGGGCAGCCTTGAGTGCTTTCGGGGCAGCTTGTAATGCTCCCTGCTCCAGGGAGAGCCAGAGGCTGGTTTCAGCCATAGCACCAAGCCTTTTTCTTTGCACTGTGGTATTGGGGACATCTGGGCTATTTTTTTGGCACTGCAAGGTCCCTCTAAAAACAGGAGTGTTAGGAGGGAGTGCACTTATTAACTGTAAAAATTGAGTATCCCTCACAGGACTCCAGGAGCTGAGGATTTAGAAGAAAACACTGCACATCCCAAGAACAGCTTTCACACCACAAGCATTAACATCACTGGCATTGGCCTCAAATCATACAGAGCTGTGAGAAGAAGTGTCTTTGCTGAAGTGTTCCCCTTCACTGAACCCTTCATCTGCTTCAGCATCAGTCACCCCTTTAAAACCAAGTGCTGATCCTGCTCAACCCCCTGAGGGTTGGGATGTTGTTTCCTCGCTGCCAGGCTGCTCTGCTCCACCCCAGCATGGGCTGCATTTCAGCCCTGCTCCAGGTCTGGTTAGGTGACAGGCGTGAATATTGCTGCTGCAAATGGGTATAACTTGCTGCAAATTAGTCCTTAGTCCCTGGAGTTCTTTATTTATTGACCATTTGTAACTCTTCCCTCTGTCATCACCTTTTCCCTCCCCATTCTTCCAGCAAAGTCAGTGGCAGCCTGTCCTGCTCTGCTGTCCCACTCCACCCCAGCCCAGCCCATCTTGTCATCCCCATCTCTTCCCAGAGCCCAATCCCTTCCACTCTGCCTCAGTCCTTCAAGTGCCTCTTCATTTCAGGAACAGACCCACCTTTTGCTGGTGTGGAAGGGTGACTCCCTGGAGGTTAGCGAAGAATTAGAAATAATTTAATTTACCTCCGTGTTCGGGCGCTTTGATGAGCTGAAAGGCCCCTTGTCAGGCAGCGAATCCATCTTCCTCCAGCCTTACATCAAATTTCATTCACTAATTAGAAACTCCTGCCCCAGAGTGTGCTGCCCCCACCCTGGCCACCCCTTCTCCCCACCAGCACCATTATGAAAATAAATTGTTCCATTAGCTGCATTGTTGTGGCTGTGGGGCCCAGCGCTGGGAGTTATTAGAGCAGGAGGGAGGGCATTGGATTAAGGCGAATGATTTATTAAGGAAAAGGACCCTGATTAGATTCTTACTTGCCCCCCGTGCGTGGGCACATAGTCACACACCCCCCGTCCCGACACCCAGGGCACTCCAGACCCACTCGTGGAAGGTCAGTGCTGGATGGCTGCGGGGTTTTCCCTGGGGCTGTATCCTGCTGGCTGCTCCCGTGGCACTGGGAGCCCCCGTCTCGTGCTGGGACTGTACGAGGTAATGGCAGATGCCTGCTGCCAGACCCCTGGCATGGTTCCCTGCTGCCCTTGCCTTGTACAGAGGCTGGGGGACCACCAGCATCACCCCCAGCTCTGCCTGCCCTGCAGTGGGGCCCCACCGCGGGTGC
>NW_010292869.1:1254-1483 GCF_000700745.2 Antrostomus carolinensis | reverse complement strand
AGGCCCGGGCTGGGCACGGCCTGACCGACCCCGGGACTGCCCCGCTACCAGGGGCCCTCGCTGGGCCCCGCTTTGGGCTGCGGGGCGGAGCCAGGGAGCCTCAGCCAGCCCGGCCCAGCAGGCAAGGGGTCACTGCCGGCCGCCGGGCCTGGCCTGTAGCTACCCCGCTGGTGGAGCCTGTCCCTGCCCTCCCCGGGGCAGCCCGTAAGGCTGCGGTACGGCAGGTCCC
>NW_010292869.1:0-1127 GCF_000700745.2 Antrostomus carolinensis | reverse complement strand
TGAAATCCCGGTGCTCCAGGCTGAAAACACCACAAGGCATGCCAGGAAAAGGTACAACGGCTTGGAGAGCGGAGCGGGTACAACGCGGACTGGGCAGCCGTGGTTTGAACCACGCGCTCCCATGAACAGACACGGCCGCTCGCTCCCCTGCGCCCCCGCACACCCCAGCATTTGCACTGAAGGAACTTCCAGAAGTCTGAAACCTTATTTCTACCAAAAATCCACAGCACTACTTACCTGGCTACGAATCAGCATTTCATGATCTTAAGGGGTACTAGGCAGTATTATTTTTTTCCCCAAAACTTTTAAAACTTTTACAGTTCAGTAATATAGTTGAAAACCAAGAGTGTTCAGTGAATCCTCTGGTGCAAAGCACGAGGACCTCCTTCTCTCAGACTCAAGGGAAGGAATCCACTAGCGATGGGAGGGAAAGAAGGAACACCCTACAGCCATCTCCACAACTCTTTGTCCAAAGCCCAAAGACTCCTTGTCTTTCCAGGAGAGGAAATCCAGAGCCCAAAGCACAAGCACCCTTCATTTAATTTGCTCACTCATCCCACCAACACACGGAGCTATTTCACCACTCAGTCGCCCCCACAGGCTTTTTTCACACACGTACTTTCATAACAAGGTTCACCACTCGTTACAAGCGCCCATAATGTATGTTTTCACTTAACAGAGAAATAAGCACATCTAGGAACGTCATGTCATGATTTATGTTAGTTTATGTCACAGCAGCACTTCTTGGCGAGGGCAGGCCAGCGTACCTCAGGAGCAGACTTGAAGCGAGACACAGACAACCCTCGGAAATAAGGAAATGCATTGGGTATTGCCGTTCCTACACCCCCCGGTCGGTCGCTCAGTCTGAGGCAGCTCAGGATCTCGTCTCTGAAGGATGAAGAGCAGCCCTGCACCCCACGGATGCTCTGTCCCTTTTCCAGTAGCGCTTCCAGGCGGTTTTCCCCGGCCCTTCTCAAACCGGCTCCGGCAGCTGCTCGAGGCGACTCCGCTTGTGCTCCCGCTGCTGGAGGAGACAAGCACAGGGCCGCGCTGACCTCCCACACCCGCTGCCAGGGCAGGGAGAGAGGCCGGCTCCCGGCAGGGCGGCCGGAGGGACGTACCCGGGG
>NW_010292868.1:2797-5706 GCF_000700745.2 Antrostomus carolinensis | reverse complement strand
GGTCCCTCTCTGCAGGGCTGCTCTCCAGCCACTCCAGCCTCTTGTTCCCCATGGAACGAGATATGGATTTGCCTTAAAAATTCATTTGGGCAGGCGTTAGGAGTGATGTCAGAGTCTGGGGTGCTCAGGCTGGTGAGCATGGTGACGGTGGGCAGGAGATGTTGAGGTGCCAGCTGCGTGGCCAGCAGCCCATGGCACACGTGCCACCATACGAAACCTGCTGCCACGTTCAAACACCTCTGTCCTCTCCCCAGGCTCCAGAAAGCACAGAAATTCACATCTGTTGGTGAGGAGCTGGGCAGAGTGGCCGCCCTGGGTGGGATCAAGCATCTCAGCTGGCTTTTTTGGAGCACACGTCCATTTTAGCTCAGTTTTGAACCGTAAAGGAAAAGAGAGTCAGGCTAAGGACATACGGCTTAACGATGTATTGGGAGATGCTCATTTGCTCTATTTTCCACCTGAATAAATTTAAAGGCACAGCTGAAATTAACATGTCAAATCTTCATTTGAAATGTAATCTACTGTCGTGTGGGTGCTATCGGATCTGGTCATGATTCGGGGCTGGCACCTCAGCTTGAGCACAGCCCCTAATTCCGAGTCGCGGTGCTCAGCTCACCTCACAGCAGCGCTGGAGATAACAGCACCGGGCTGACTGGCAGCAGATCTTCTGTAGACATCTAAACACACTTGGGCACCTCTTCCTTAGTCACAGCAGCTGGGATTTAGGCACCTCGCTGCCTTTCATGCCTTTGGAAATGTTTTCTCTTAAGCACAGTGTTAGCTCTGTAGTAGAGACCTGCCTGTACGGTAACCGATTTGGTGGAATTGGAATAAAACTGAGGGATTTGAGAGCGTTCCTCTCTTTTTCTCTCCCTCAGAATGCTGTCTAGCGTGCCCGCTCTCCAGGAGAAGCCATGGAGGGAAGGGCTGGTTGGAGGGTCTGGGTGTCACGTTGCTGCGTGGATATCCTCAGGGCTTGAAGGAGACCCACAAGAAGGCTCTGGGTGAAGACCTCCACCAACCCACCGTTCAGCCCCAGACACAGACCTGAGGGCTCTGTGGTCGGTTCCACCACGCAGATGGGAGAAGGGCTCAAAACCACACGGTTGTTCCACAGAAGTTCAGCAAAATCATAATGAGTGGAATTCACATGAAATTCCAGCTCTGCTCTGAACCCTCAACCCAAGTAATTAAATGATCTCTCGATTTTTAAAGAAGCCTGTACGCAGTGAGTCCTTTAAATAATACCCTAAGTAACGTCAGATAATGATCTTAAAAATGCAGCTGTGCTGCCGCGAGGCTTCTCCCCCAAAGGTTTCAGGTTAGCGGGACAGCTGAAGGCATCTCTGGCAGGTTTGCAGACCTGCAGTCACACTGGAGGTGGCCTCAGATGGGCAGAAGGAGGGAGAAAATGTGAAGCCATAAGTACAAAGCATGAAAAACCCAAAAGTGCTTAATTTCTCCCCGAACATCAGAAGGCGTGTGGGAGGAGAGGGGGAGTGTGTGGACTGAGTCACCGAGCATCATTTCATGTGTTTGGGGTTTATTTTAATTATCCGCCCACGCCGGCGCGGCGGGGGGCATGGTGGAGGGTCCCCGCCTGTGCCAGCGGCCACCTCCCCTCCCGACCCTGGCCAGGGGCTGAGCACGGCCATGGCGGTGACACCGGGGAGAGACGGATCCCTCCAGCAGCCCCTCGCATTGCCGGGTGCTGCTTTTCTGTACATTCTCAGCCAATATTAGTCCATAAATTCTGGAAATTCCTTTCCAACTCCAGCACAAGGTGCAGAGCAAAGTCCCAGCTGCTGCAGGACCATCCACCCATGTCCCTCTGCTCCGGCAGGGACCTGTCACCCCACAACTGCAGCAGGGAAGGGGATGCCAATTCCCGCCACCTTCTCCCTTCTGTGGGGAAATCTGGCGTGATGTCCCCTTCCTTTGCCTGGCTTTCCCGTTAACCCTTCGCCAAGGGGAGAGAACCATGGGAGCTTTGGATCTTCCACCATGGCAGGGCAGAGTGACTTCTGACTCTGGCTGCAGAGAATGAGGGACGCTGTTGTTAAAAACCATCATTAAAAAAGCCAGAAGATTAGTTCTTTCAGGCTGCAAAGTCAAACACTTTAAACTTCAGCAATGTCAGAGTTATTTTGCCTCTTGGTAGGGGACCACCAAGGCACGTGTAGCTCAGGGCTGGGGGAAGGGGAAAAATCATTACTTGGGATCTGAAGTCTAGGGAGAAATGAGGAAATTTGTACCAATGGGAAACATGGAGCATTATTAGCTCTGAATTCATCTCTTTCAGGGCACTTTGGAGGTCTGGCAACAGGTTCAGAGCTGGTGGGGTACGGTCTAAAAATGCAGGTGAAAATTGGGTATCCTAGTTAAATCTTTAAAATAAACGAGTTTGGTTTCTGAGATCACCTCATGGGTTGGAGTGTGACTGACCTGAACGTTTGGTGCTCACACTGAATTTATTGCTTGTGTCCCCAGAGGTCCCAGCTGGTCAGGTGGAGTGTCCATGCCAAGGCCAGCCAAGCCTCAGCTCTGGCAGCTCGAGCTGAGGGACCTGCTTCTGCTGCCGATTTCTGGGGCTGAGCTTCATTTTAACAACATTTCCTTAGGCTCATCCCTGCTCCATTGACCTGGTTTCTTCTGGAAAGCACATGGTCCCTGACACGAAGGGGCTGAGACCTTCCCTGCTGCTGGCTGGGCTCCCTGCAGACCCCCTCCCTGTGCTGGCAGCCCCACACCGAGCCCGGTGATGCTCCTGCTGCTTCTCCATCTCCCTGAATTTGGCACATGGCACGGGAGTGGAGCAGCTCCTCGGCTGCCCTCCGCCAGCTCCGTGCCACGTCCGTCAGGAGATGGCCGGGCTCGTGGGCCTCCACCAGAAGAAAAGGAGGGACTGG
>NW_010292868.1:0-2758 GCF_000700745.2 Antrostomus carolinensis | reverse complement strand
CCGGCAGGGTCCCAGCGTGAAACCAGCACGGCATATGGTGAGTAGGTACGGCAGCATCCGAGCGGGGCGGCGGGCAGCGAAGCGGGACCGGCGATGATCATCCCGGGAGCTGGCGAGAGGAAGGATTCCAGGCCCAGAATATCAGCACAAGGCTGTCCTGAGCTTCTACGCAGATGGCAGAGGAGAGATGCCATCGTGAGTCACGGAGAAATGGAGTAAAAATAGGTTCTGCTACTGTGTAAAGAAAATAACAGGTACCAACCAACACGGGTGCTGCCTGGCATGGGGGGCGATGGGGGTGGGCAGCAGTGAGTGCCCCCAGCCTAGAGCTCGGTGGAAAGGCTGGGAAACCCTGCGTGGTGTCGGCTGAAAAGGCTCCTCAGATATTTTCTGATGCTGTTTGGAATGCATCTGCCACTGAGCAGGCAATTTTTTTTTATTTTTTTTTTTTAAATTTCTATTCCACAGGAATTAAATTAATTTTAGAAATGGCACTATAACTATTTTCTTGCCTCAGGGACCATTTGTTTTAAAATCATTAAAGAATTTTATATGACACTGCGCTGACATTTGATGTGAATAAATTAAGGGAATTAGTATAAAACTGCTTTCTTTCTTTGTAGACATCCCAGCACATGTCTGCACGCACGTACATTGGGTAAGGGCAGCCTGTGCAAAGGTGATGGTGTCCGTGTGTCCATGCGGGATCATAGAATCATGGAATTGTTTGGCTGGAAATGCCTTTAAGCTCATCCAGTCCAACCATGAACCCAACACTGACAAGTCCCCTATGACTAACCCATGTCCCTCAGCACTATGTCTACACGACTCTTCAATCCCTCCAGGGATGGGGACTCCACCACTGCCCTGGGCAACCCCTTCCAATGCCTCAGAACCCTTTCAACAAAGAAATTCTTCCTCACATCCAAACTAAACCTGCCCTAAGAAGATACGGCATGAGGATACAGGTGAAGACATGGTACAAGGGCAGCTCCACCACTGTGAGCGCGGTGATGGACAATGTCTCCTCCGCTGTTCTCAGCATCTGAGTCCTGGTTTAGAGCTGGGTTCTTTCCAGCAGCTGGAACAGCGCTGGGGATTGGTTCCAGCTGGGATTTGGTAGGAGAGAAACTCTGAGAACGTCCCCATGTTGCATTTGTGTCCCTGGCACTGAAGGACTTTGTGTTTGTCCGTCTGCAAGCGCAAGATCTCAGGGGTGAGGAATATTGCCATGGATCAGCTCCATGGGCATTGGGCTCTGCCAAGGGGCTGTTCCATCTCCTGTCCCCCATGGGCAGGAGATCCATGAGGGGCTCTTCCTCTCTTGCTCTCTCTGGCTTTGGCTCGGGCTCTGGCTCTCCTGGGATTGCGGTTTCGGGTCGGGATTGTGGCTCCTGTGGGATCGTGATCTGGGAACGGGCCGGGCTTGGTGGGCAGGTGGTGAGCAATGGCACTGGGTGTCACTCATTGGCATGTTGTATTACTATTATTATCACTATTGTTTTAATGTTATTATTATTTTAAGTTTTATTCTATTTCAATTATTAAATTGTTCTTATCTCCCCCTCCCAGTCTCCTTCCCCTTGCCCCCAGTTCTCTCCCCTGCGTGGGGAGTGAGCGAGCGGCTGTCAGCCCAGTGCCAGCCCAGTGACACCACCACACATCTCCTCCAGCGCCATGTTGTGAGCCCAGCACAGCCCTGCTCTGGAAGTGCTGAGAAATGTGGAGACAGTGAGCCAGTGCCTTCATTTTCACTTCCCGTAGCTGCTGGAAAATGGACTGTGATTCCCAGGGAGTGGAGCAGGCAGCTCCCACTGAGACCAGCAGCAGGTTATTCGGTCCCACGAGTGCTGGTGGGAGCACAGGGATAATGGGAAGGCAGTTACCACAGTTCCTGCGTACACAGTGCCCTGAGGACAGGTTAGTGAACACGCTCAGCACGGGGCTCGCACCTTAAATCCGCTTGGGAAATGAAGTCAGCGCAGGGAGGACATGGGACCCGCGACTGCAGGTGGGCTCCCGGCAGGATCCGCTGCCGCTCTCCCTGGGCAGCAGGGATGGCTTCAGTCTCCCGTGAGTTTCCCACATTCCCACCCCTCTCCCAGTATCTCCTGCAGTCCCTGACTCTGCCCTCACGCTGGGACAAGGCAGCAGGTCTGATCTGTGATGAAACCAGCTCCAGCTGATGTTGACGTGCCAGGCTGCAAAGCACCAGCCAAGCATCCTTCGTGCCGGTGCCATTACGGACCTGGTGACCCCTTCAGAGCATGGGGACATGGTGGGTGGCACGTGCTTGACAGCAGCTTGTCCGGGCACCGCAGGGCCGAGGCAGTGGCGAGGAGGTGCCATTAGGGGTTATGGCTGCAGCTTTCCCCTCTTCCTTTTGAACCCAGCTAGCTGGGGAAGAGGCAGCTGGAGCTCAGCTTCGACACCCCAAAAACCCACAGGACCCCCCGGCCACCCCTCCTGGTGCTGCTCCCCCCAGCCCAACCCAGCCCACAGTTTGGTTCATGATTGGACTCAATGATCTTAAAGGTCTTTTCCAATCCAGGCCATGCTGGGATGCTGTGCAGGATGTAAGGTGCTGGGTAGAGTCTGTGGGGTGCAAGTTGCAGGGTGTGGGCCACCCTGCCAGGTCATGGCCAGAGCTGGCAAACTGGGGGGCAGCTGGAGGGAGAGGGGCTTGCATCCCGTGGTGGGACGTTGAGTGGTCCTGGGGCTGCCAGCCCAGTGCATCCTCCCTGTCCCTCCAGCCCCA
>NW_010292867.1:0-1753 GCF_000700745.2 Antrostomus carolinensis | reverse complement strand
ACCAGACCCAAGAACCAGGTGGCCACCAAGGCCCATGGGGTGGGGACACGGGATAGAGTGTGAGGACAACCTGGATCTCCACGCCGGGGCCACCCATGGACCATCTCGCCCTCATGACGATGACCTTCAGCTCCTCCACGAACTTCTCCCGTTCTCCTTCCAGCACAAAGTTCTCCTCCACCTTCCAGGAGAAGTTGGGGACATGTTTAGGGTGGTGACATCAAGGAGAAGAACTTTTTTGGGGTGAAAATGAGGAGTTTTGGGGTGGTTGAAGGGTGGGGAGATGTCACCATGTAACCAGCGATGTCCTCAGGGGCGTCTCCATCGGCGTCAAACTTGAAGGTCACCATCTTGCTGTCATGAGTCTCCAGTTGACATTCCACCGTGTTGTCCCCAGGAGATGCCACCTGGAGTGTTGGTGACACCAGTTATGGGTTGTCCCCACCCAACCCTTTCTCCACCCACCTTCAATTGTCTTCTTCTCACCAATCCCACCTGGAGAACGAGGAGTTGGAAGCGAGGAACCTTCTCGGGGCGTGGGCAGGAGGAACGACGTTGACGGGCGCGGTCGGGTTTGACACCGAGAGCTTCGGGGACGCTGGTGACATCGGGGACATGGAGGGAGGACAATGGGGATGGGGTGGAGATGGGGGTGGAGGTGGTGGTGGAGGTGGTGGTGGTCAGGAGATTGGGGTGAGGGTCTTCAGGTGGAAGAGATGGTGGGAAGGTGGGGAGAGGTGGTGGTGGCATCTCCATGGTTGGTGGCATCATGGATGGTGGTGGCATCTCCATGGTTGGTGGCATCATGGATGGTGGTGGCATCTCCATCTTCATGGTTGGTGGCATCATGGATGGTGGTGGCATCTCCATGGTTGGTGGCATCATGGATGGTGGTGGCATCTCCATGGTTGGTGGCATCATGGATGGTGGTGGCATCTCCATGGTTGGTGGCATCATGGATGGTGGTGGCATCTCCATGGTTGGTGGCATCATGGATGGTGGTGGCATCTCCATGGTTGGTGGCATCATGGATGGTGGTGGCATCTCCATGGTTGGTGGCATCATGGATGGTGGTGGCATCTCCATGGTTGGTGGCATCATGGATGGTGGTGGCATCTCCATGGTTGGTGGCATCATGGATGGTGGTGGCATCTCCATGGTTGGCTGGTGGCATCTCCAGTGCTGGTGGCATCTCCATGGGTGGTGGCATCTCCATGCTTGGTGGCATCATGGATGGTGGTGGTGGCATCACTGGAACCAGTGGCACCCCCATGGCTGGTGGCATCTCCATGGTTGGTGGCATCCCTTGGACTAGTGACATCATGGATGGTGGTGGCATCACTGGAGCTGGTGGCATCTCCATAGTTGGTGGCATCCCTGGTGCTGGTGTCATGGATGGTGGTGGCATCATGGATGGTGGTGGGATCTCCATGGTCTCCCTGGGGGTGGTGGCATCATGGATGGTGGTGGCATCTCCATGGCTGGTGGCATCTCCATGCTTGGTGGCATCCCTGGAGCTGGTGGAATCTCAGTTAGTGGTGGTGGTGGCATCATGGATGGTGGTGGTGGCATCCCAATGCTTGGTGGCATCTCTGGAGCTGGTGGCATCCCTGTGGTCAGGGCCATCACCATGGCTGGTGACATCCCTGGAGCTGCTGGTGGCATCCCCACGGCTGGTGACATCCCTGGAACCAGCTGTAGCTGCACGGTGGGGACTGGCTGTGGTGGCATCTCCATTGGTGGTGGCATCCCA
>NW_010292866.1:0-3325 GCF_000700745.2 Antrostomus carolinensis | reverse complement strand
GAGAAGGGCGGGCGGCGGCAGTGGCGCTTCGGCAGTCAGGCGGCGGGGCAGCGCCGGGAGGCCGCAGGTAATCCCCGGGCAGTCAGGGGGTGGCTTTCTTCACTCGGAGTTCCTCCTCAGGGGGACTGAAGGCGGGTTCAGTTGACTTGAATGAACTTCGCGGAGGTTTCTTTGCTCACGGGTCTTCTTACGAAGTGGCACCGTTAGTCAGAGTCTTGTAAGTTTTTTGCTTGGTACAGCAGTGCTTCTCTTGGCAACGTAGTGCTTTATGGTAGGTAGTAGAATTTTTCTTTGCATATTTATTTGGGTTCAGCTTCTAGTGAATTGTTAAGGTAGGGTTTCTATCGAAGCAGCTAAACTTGTGGTTGTGCTAGCTGTGATTAGTTATAGTTGTGTTTCTTAAGGTCCTAGCTCCAACAATGGTTGAGCAGTACTATGTACTTCTGAACTGGGGTGCTTATGAAGTAGTAATGGAAAAGCGTGTCCTACAATTTATTTTGTAGATTATCTTTTCATCTACTTGTTCAGTTGCCAAGAAATAGTGGCATTAATGGTGAATGTGTAAGATAAGCTTTTTTCTTGTTCTAAAGCCATTGATATTGAAAAAGAATTAGTGAATTGATTAAAATAATTAGCTGGAGACATAGAATTCATGTCATCATTGAAATACATCTAATTCCAAAAATGTGAAACTTATTTTTGTTAGGTGTTGTCAAGTATTTAGTGAGTGTACGCTGATGAAGAATCTCTTTATGAATTGATAGTCTACACACATTTGGCATTAATGCATTTTATTCTTTCATAATTGATGGGAATAGTAAGTCATTCTGGAGTTACTTCATCTGTTTCAAGGCAGGAGTATCAACTAGCACCTTCATAGATGTAACAGGGCTACTCTGAGAAGCAGGGTACAGAATATAATGTTAGTCCTATATAAAAGTAGTTTGCAGGATTACCCTGATTTATATGCCTCTTGAAGAAGAAGCAAGGAAGAATTATGAGAGACTACCCTTATGGGGGAAGTATGGGATGACTCAGTGTAAAATACCTGTGTATGTTTTCATCTGCCCTTAACACAGCTGTAGTGAAGGATACAAATGAGTGTGAACTCATTAGAGCACATGGTGCTTATTAGTTCTTTCCTATCAAATTTCTGCATAGATGTCTGTTATGGCTTGGCTATACAAGTAGGCTATTTTTCTGTACTACTGTTCACTCTGTCTATAAACTGTAAAGTCAGCTTGACCTAGAAATTCCTATGTGGTTCTTGCTTCCCCTCACACAAACTCCGTCTTGCAGCTTTAGTTCTGTCCCATGGCAGAGCTAAGCAGGATTCTGGTGGTAGCTGCCTTTGGAAACTGCCCGGGTGTCTCTTTGGAAATAGTTGGAATTTTAATGCATAGGCTGGCTGTGTTCATTTATAGAATTACTGTTTCCAATAATATCCCTGCTGATCTCATGAAAGGGGAAAAAAAATAAACAGTAATGAAAAAGATGCTGGGTTTGTTCCAGCCGAAAGGAACAGTAACTTTCTTTCCTCAAAACTCTTCTCTCCTCCCTCCCTTCCATCTGCCTCCCTGGGAGGTGAGAGGGAATGTGACTTGTATGTTGGTCTCCCCGTGGAACTTTGCACGTGTGTGAGAGGTTTCTTTTTCCTCATAAAATGTCATCATTCTGCAAGTCTTAAATTCTCTCCCTCATAATTCCTGTCTGAAAAGGACCTTGTGAAGTTAATCTAGTTTAAAGTAATGATCAAAAAGATGTGCTGCTAATTCCTCTGCCAAGTTTTGTGACTTCACAAATATGCTGCTTGCTCTCTAAAGTTTGTTGCTATGCAAGACTTGCAAACAGTAGTTAACAAATTAGTCACAGACCATCTCCTGCAAGCTGCTTTTCAGAGATGCACCTCTGAGCTCAATGGGAACTCTGACCAAGTTCTACACTTCTTCAACAGGTCACCTGGGAGGATGGGCTTATAGGGTTGGTTGTGAAGTGTAGAACAGAGTAAGCTAATGTACTGATATTTTTTGCTCTCTCAAATGCAGTGTTTCAAAGAATAATATTTAAAACTAAAGAAAGGATAGTGTTTCAGATGACTTGTATCTAAATAATTCAGAAAAATGCCAGTAACTTCCCATCTTTCCTTTTAACCTTCCTTTCTCAAATGGCTTTTTTAATTAAAAAAGAGGTCTCTATCTTGCATTTGCTGTATCTAAACATATGTTTGCCTGTAGAAACACTTTCTTACTCTCATTACTATTTCTGCTCTTGAACTGTTACTCTGTCAGTCATCATCCCGTTTGTATAACATCTCCAAGTAAAACCCAGTTCTGCAAAGACTTGCATGTAATTAATTTGTGCAGTTAAGTGTACATATGCCTTTGTAACTGGTTGAAAGCAAACACCTTGCCCTGCCCATGGTACCTCTATCAGTTTTTCAGATTTGTTTTAAAGGATGCATTACCCAGTTACAGGAATTGGGGAGGGGAATCGGAGCAGGTGGTGAAGAATGCTGTGAGGTTCCAACAGGCTTCTTTGATCCAGCACTACAGGTGGGTATGTGTGCTCACCTAGCAACAGGAACAGCAGCAGTCTGGCCGAGTTGTTTATCTGGTTATAATATACTATTTGTGTTAAGCCTGCGGGAGGGAAAACTTAGAATCCTGCCATTGTCTATGCCAGCACTCTGCTTGTTGCTATTAGATCAGGGTAGAGTTTCCCTGTCCCACAGAATTCGGAGAGTGCAGAAAATGTTTCCATCCTGTGCTGGAATAAAGCAGATTCTCCCTTCCCTTCCCCCAAGCTTTTGTGGAAAAATACAAAGTGTGAGCAACCCAAGCAGAATAGCCAATAGCTGGGTGAAGGGGCTGTGCGGGGCTGTGACAAACGCGGGGTCAGGTGCCTTCCTTGAACCCCGGGCTGGGCAGCAGGCTGCCGGCCTGCCCCGCTCCCTGGGGCTGTGCCCCTTGCTCGGGCCGTTCGGCTGCGAGGTGGGGCAGGTGTGTCCCGCCCAGAGCCACTTTCGGGGTGGATGAGTTGACACCTTCTCCCCCCTCCCTCCCCCCCCCCGCCAGTCACATGCTTGTCACATGGACTGGAAGAGTCCCAACAGAATCTGGTTGCTAGATAATGATGGGGAACTCTTTTAAAAACAAAGGAGGGTGAAAAATAACACCCCGCAAAGCCAAGTCCAGAGACAGGGGTGAAACACGTGAGAAGCCGGGGGTTTCCGCGACAGTCATCCTGCATTTGAGAGCAGAGTTCGGGGAGTTCAATCCCCCGGCAATACCGGGAAGCCCTTCCCCGCCCGGGGCAGCGGAGGGGC
>NW_010292865.1:0-2641 GCF_000700745.2 Antrostomus carolinensis | reverse complement strand
CTGTTGTGCAAAGGCAC
Organism: Antrostomus carolinensis; assembly: GCF_000700745.2. NCBI lineage: Eukaryota > Metazoa > Chordata > Aves > Caprimulgiformes > Caprimulgidae > Antrostomus > Antrostomus carolinensis. Next base: position 2,624 of record NW_010292865.1, on the reverse strand, counting down.
CTGGGAGGGTGAGGAAGGCCAGGAGGAGATTTGCCTGCCACCTCAAGCAGGGACCTGTTTCCATTTCTCTGTCTCTTAAGACTCCTTCTTCTGCCTGACGGCAAGAGGAGAGGGCATCGACTGCTACCTGTGGAGCATGCCCCCAGTGCATTTCTCCCAAGGATCCAGGGTGTGGCTCCACCAATCTCTCTCTCTCTCACTCCCTGATACTCCTCAATCTCTCCACCTCCTTTTTTAGCTCTGCCACCATACTGAGCAGATCATTCACCTGGTCACACCACACACACATATTGTCTCTGCTGGCCTCAGGTACTGGTGACAAGCTCAGTCATGCCACACATCTGCAGTCCTGGATTTCTAGATATCTGTGTGGGAGCTCTGTCTGGGTCAGCACACTCCTGGTACTCAACCACACAGCAATGGCACTCAGCTGAATGGAAACCATGGCTGGGTCCCCTTCTGGGAAGACGGTGACCGCTAGTTGATTTAGCCTTCTTGACCCTGGAGGTGGACTGCGCCCTGCCTGCTCGAACTGCTGCACAAAATAGCAGTCCTTTTTGCCATGCTCAGGCATTCACATGGGCTCTAAACTCACATAACATCAAATAAAAACATCCACACTAGATCTGACTCCTGCTTCTCCCAAAGTCAGTCATAAAAGTAGATTAAATTTGAGGTAAAGGAATCTCACTTGGCAAAATCCAAGTTTCTCATTACGTATATTACAACCTTGCAAGACATACATATTTTCTTCACATAAACAGTGAATAATCTGCTTAGCAGTAACAGCAAGAAATGCAAATACTTCCTTAGCCAAAGGCAGACTAATACTACACTGGCAAGCCCATGTTCCCCACCTTAGTTTGGGAATAGTTAAAACAGTATAAACGTGTAACACCAGTGGATAAAGCCTGTAGCATGTTGTACAGCCAAGAGGTAATATTTGAATTCATGTGGGGAAACATTTTTGACTGTTGCAGAGACCAAAACTCAGCTTTGAAGTCCCATAGGAGAGCTGATCTGGAAAAGCTGTATAATTCTGTCTTAGTTGCCTCATGGAGCTGGAGTACAAACAGGTGACGTACTGTGTATTCTGGACTTCTCTTTGGAAAACTGGGCTCTAAACCACGAACATTTGTACACAGTCTCACCCTCTCACCAGGTTTAAAAAAAAAAGGGGGGGGGGGGAAATTTAGTGTGACAAGAGAATTTCCACACTTATGATTTTTGCTACTTCTGATATTGGGTGGGCTTTTTCTAAAAAGAAAAAAAAAAGAAAGTCCTAGCTCCTGGAATCTTGGGAATTTCAGTGTTCCTTTTCTTTTAGCTTCTGCTCCACAGAATTACAGAGAAAAACCTGGAAACATGAACTTTTTTTGCTTAAGAATATTTTATTTTATAACTGTCTTTTCTTTTGAAGCCTTGGTCATAATATTGCAAGGATTGACTTGTGATTTAATAACCACTAGAAATAAAAACTGTAGCTTGCTCCCCTATGTATTACATAGGTAACAATCAAATCACTAGAATTATTCAAACCACATATTTATTATGCAATATTTTTTTCTGCCTGGAAAGAACTTCCATTTCTTTACCTATGAAACTTTTTTTTTTTTTTTAAAAAGTAAAACAGATACAATGAGAAAAAGGATTACTTCTAAAGAGAAACGTAATTCTCCCTGTTTGCTGGAGTAATTCATACACTTAGACCAGGCAATTCAAACTGTCTTACATATATACAGCTGCAGAAGAAAGTCTTGTGGATGTAATTCAAGTTGGAGAAGCACACTCAACGCTGGTAGACTGACAGTCCTATTTTCATCTAGTTTTCTTTTCTCATGGTCATCTGCCCTGTGTGAATTGCAAGCCATACGCAGTAAGAACACTTGTTTAAAGTAGAGAAGCTATCCCCTGATTTTTAACATCCGCTGTTGCTCAGCAAACGAAATAACTCTACGCTGGTAGTCTGTCATCCCTCTGGATTTTGCATTTTTTATGAAGTATATTGCATCCCTCTCCAGAGAGTACCAAACTAATGACCTTGCCTGTTCATTCCTGCCAAGTAGTAGCTGGCAAGTCGGGAACACACTTCAGTGAGCAATGCCTTTTACTGATGACATTTTTACCCTTAATTTTTTTTTTTTTTAACTTTAATTTAATTGACCAAACAAATGAATATGGGAACAAGAACATCAGTTTGCATGTTTCAGCATAACATCATAGTACACAGAGACATGTGCATACAGATCCAAGCAATATTAGAAACCAAAGCTAAGTCTGGAGATTCTCACATCATTCCTAAAACTTGTAAGCAGCTCATAGCATTTAAAAACTAGTCAGTAAAACATTTCCCTTTATGAGGTAATTTTCTGGTGTTGTAATGAGACTGATTTTTAAAATACAGAGAGGGAATCACAGGCTGTGTGCAAAGGCAGCTGATGTGAGCTACAGCCTACACGAGACTACCTACTGGAGTAGTGTTTGCAGTGCGTCGATAACATACTTCCCTTAGCTTTAACCCTGCTGTGCAGTGTACTGATAGCAGGAGCTGCAAGAGCATCTCCAGGTCTTGGGGCACAGGTAAAGCTTCATTGATGTGACAGTTTCACTGGGCTAGCCCTTGG
>NW_010292864.1:0-3951 GCF_000700745.2 Antrostomus carolinensis | reverse complement strand
TGATCAGATCTCCCGTTGCCTTCCTGAGAGGTCCCTCATTTTCCCTAATTTTCCTTTTTTCTCCAACATACCTGTAAAAGCTTTTTTTGTTGCCCTTGACATCTCTGGCCAAGTTTAATTCTGTCAGGGCCTTGGCTTTCCTCACCTGATCCCTGGACACTCAGGCAATTTCTCTGTATTCCTCCCAGGTTACCCGTCCTTCTTTCCACCCTCTATAGGCTTCTTTCTTGGTTCTAAGTTTATTCAGGATCTTCCTGTCCATCCATGCAGGCGTCCTGCTGTTTCTGCCTGCCTTCCTCTTTATTGGGATGCATCATTCCTGGGCTTGGAGGAAGAGATCTTTAAGTATGTTCCAACTATCCTGCACCCCTCTTCCTTCCAGGAATTCATCCCATGGTACGTGACCATGCAGGTCGCTGAAGAGGTCAAAGTCTGCTTTCCTGAAATCCAGGGTGGTGAGCTTACAATGCACCTTCTTCACTGCCCTGAGGATCTCGAATTCCACCATCTCATGGTTGCTGCAGCCAAGGCTGCCCAAGAGCTTCACATTCCCCACCAGCCCTTCCTTGTTGGTGAGAACAATGTCCAGCATGGCACCCCTCCTTTTCGGTTCCTTGACCACCTGGAGAAGATATTGACATAAAAATTGAGATGACCACCCTGTTTAATTAAAAGTGAAAAATAATACTTTAAAGAATCCTGTATAATCCAAATATCCCTAAATCACTAGTCTGAGGGTATTATCTCTTCATATAATTAGGTTACTACCCAATAAATATTGTTCAGACTTACAATCAGTGTGAAAATAACTGAAATTCACAAAAGCCTGTCCTTAATCCATGCATATCATAAATCCTTGGGGATGTACATGATTCCAAAATTCATTACCAGTTATAACATCTAATGGTGCCTGAAAGAGAGCACGTTCCAATTAGAAACATATGAGGTAAGAATGTGTTTGCCTTGCAGATGGCTGTAGCTAGCTAATGTATGCATTTCAGCTGTCAGAAGTTAAACTAGTTCTAAAATAATTTGAATTGGAGTTCAGGGGTGGAAGAGTATGCTAATTTTCTTTGATATGTTATCAAGGAGAGAATGTTTGCAAGAAGTTAATGTTACAGGCAATTTATAGCCCTGTCTGGTTCCATCTTAAAGAACTGGACCCCCCTTTCCATCTTTTTAAAGATTTGTGAATTAAATTAACAAAGAACTTAATAACTAGCTGTATTAGGTCACAGATTTTTCCAGTGCATATAGTGCAATTTTAGTGCAACATGAACAACAATTGCATGACCTACAAAATTGTGTGATAGTTTTGTATTATACTCACCTAGGAGTTAAGGCTCCCAAACTCACCTTTATTTGTTATCTAGACTGTGACTTAAATTCTAAACTACAAAAAAAAAAAAAAATACATAATGGCATTAAATTGCCAAGCTGTACTGGTATTTTTCTTTAATTTTGCTTAAGACAGGAATATAGTATAATGATAACAATAGCATAAATTGAGATGCTTTTCTCTTTCCTTATCTATTATTCCTGAAGTGCCTTATTTTAGGAGTGTTTTACAGGTCAAATTCACATTATTTTTAATCTCTAAAGCCAAGTTCTTCAGAACTTCCATTTTCCGTACAGAGTCCAGTAGCAACAATGCTCAATGTGCAAAGCACTTAGAGCTTCTCAAGTGAAAGGCACTTTTACAAGCACAAGATGATATCTAAATGCAGGTATTACAAGTGCTAATCCAACACATTAATACATATTCTGGGAACAGTAACTAAAGTATCATTATTATAATAATTTAAGTCAAAGGACAGCCAAATTACACAGGCATGGCTTGTGCAGACACTAACTAAACTCTTTATTGACCAAAAAAAAAAAAAAAAAAGGCTGTTTTAGCATGTTGTGCTTTACAGGAAGTTTAACATTAAAAGTTTTTCAGGATTTGTCTGTGACCCACAGACAGGAGATTTCTGAAAGATTCCCACTAGCTTCCACATACTGCTTAGCTAAGTACCTCCAGCAGGAAATGGAGAAAATGTCTAAACCTTTAAATAGTGCAGATAGCAAGTTGCTTTAGGCAAAAAACCAATATAAATCACAATGTGATATATTAAACATTTTTCTGTTCATTTTCTCACAAGGACGATGAGTTTATTTCACATCTAAGCTTTTAAATAAATACAAGTAAAGCAACCTAGTAGTTATTGCGTCAACCTAAGAGTCAAGAAACCTTTCCATTATCAGCATCGTCAATGTGATCATAGCAGTCATACAACTTTTTTTGTACAAAAGGATGCCCATAAAGACTGTTGGCCTGTCTCTTTGAAAAACACTATAAGCATAATTCAGCATTATATTAGAAAAACAGTGCAATTGGGATATGTAGTGAATAAAAAAATTATTTTTAAATGTATTGAATTTACTTCCTTTTTATAGATTAGTAATGGTTAGATTTCAAAAGCAGGGTAACAAATTATTTCAAATGTAATGAGTGGTATTCTGTTTTTAAAAACTCTTCAAATGCAACAATGTTTATTCCTGAAAGGTAATGCAGTGAGTCCAACCACTGCACAGAAACCAAGCTACAATGCACCTGAAGTCAAGGACTCAAAGGAGAAAATGTCGAGTCCTAGAAAAGACAATCTTCCAAACAGGTAAGCATGAAGTCCTGATTCAGCAATGAAAGTCGTTCACCAGCCCCTTGTTTTTAACCTGCTGTTATGGGCAAATCTATTCTCTCATTATTCCTTTTTCTGTACCACTGCAACAGCCTTACTGCACCTTAAATTGCTGTGCTGTAGTCCCGTTTTAGTGCAGGAATCCTCCGATGAACTAGAGCCAGCATAGCGGGCTGTATGAAGGACTGCTTGGCAGTAGGAAATCATACAGATGGCAGGGAGCATGGTCAGATGACAGTGCAAACTACCCACATACTGCCAGAACAGGCTGTAGGTGACTGTTAAAAAAATGGAAATTGAGTGGCTGCAGGTCTCCAAATATTTGTCCTTTATTCCTAGGAGGGAACTGTAACGCAGAATGAATTAGGCCTACAGTCTCCAAAGGTCCTGAACACCTAACTCCCATTAGGATAGCAGTAGCTGTTATGTGTAATGATTCCTGTGCTTATCACTGATCATGGTAATCTTCTTCTACAGTGTAGTGGCCAGAGCATTTCCATGAAGTGGGTTTGAACATATCCTAGAACCAAAACTTCCCTTGTCCTCAGCAAATGCCCTGAGCACTAGGTGATTATTTAGGCATGTGAGGGGGCAGCACACTTTAGTGTCAAGTGAAAGAAAGAGACTATATTACAGTTGGACCTAAATGATCTTAAAGGTCTTTTCCAACTTAAATGATTCTATGATTCTATCTGAATTCTGTATGAGGGTACATTATTAAATGCAGAGGATGGAGTTTCTAAGTTCCTGTTTCACAGAAATTTTATCTTTAAATTACATGCTCTAGTTGGGTAGAAGGGGAAAAGAGGCAAATGCTGGTCTTGGATATGCCCTTCACATTTTAGGGGCTGTTTCCTCCAGTCACCATATGACTATTGCGAATCCCATTCTCCTGCATCCAGTATTCTCTCTTCTACATAGAGTGAATTCTAAGTCCTGTTTTGAATTTCAGTTCCCTTGGTAAATGCCTAACGTGAAGATCTGAGTATATTGATACCTTGAGCGCCTTCATGATCCTTCATGAATCCAGTTCCTAGAAAACAACTGTTGTTTGTACATCTGAAAACAAAACAAAACAAAACAAAACAAAACAAAACATTTCAATGTTCTACAAGCAGCAACAGCTCAATGAGGCAACTTTCAGTACATTCTGTGAGGTCCTGTAAAAATGAGATAGAGTTAAATGCAGCTAAAACCACTGTCTATTTAAAACCTCTAAATATTTAATTATTTCAATTGTATATATGAATATGCTTACTAGGGGTTTTTT
>NW_010292863.1:0-910 GCF_000700745.2 Antrostomus carolinensis | reverse complement strand
CATCCACCCCGTGCCGCTGTGCCCGTGCGGAGCTCTTGCCCCTCTAAGGCTTCCAGTGATGACACCTCGAGGATGAGCTTGGTCCATGAGGATGCTGCTCACACCAAGCCTCCTCCATCCTCCCGCCCTTCCCGCGTGCTTCAGCATCCCGAGGTTTCTCTCCCATGGGACATGTTTTGAGAGCAAACACGGGGGCTGGCGCTGGGAAATCCAGCCGGGCTGTGCCGCGGTCACTGCCGGCACGGGGGATGACGCAGGTGACGTTGGCGTGTCCCATGGGGCTTGGGGTTTCCAAAACAGGGCAGTGCTGTGCCTCTTGGGAGGGTGCTGGGAAATACCCCCACGAGGTGCCCCGGCAGTGCCCGGTTGAGCCGGGAGGGAAGCGCCACACCGGAGCTGGCCACGAGCCACGGTTTTCACCAACCACCTTAATCCATCATTATCTGGGCACATTTCGGATCCTTGCCAAGAGCAAGGTGGGAAGGGGGGGGGTTGTAAGGATGCTTTCCCTATTCCCCTGCCATCCTTTTTGCTGCCTGTGTGTAATTAACAGAGTAATTAAAAACAGGATGAGTTAATTGGTATTCATTTATGTGGCAGATGTTTTTAATTGAGATACGAAACAATTTACCTGTTTACATAAACAATAGCAAATGAAGGCTTGTAAAACAGAAAAGGCGCTATTTTTTTTCCCTTTTTCTTTTTTTTTTTTGGCTTTTTTGTCGTTGTTTTGAGGAGAATCCAGCCCATCTCCCTCCTCCCTGGCCACGCCGGCGCGGGGGGAGCGGGAGCCGGCTGGCATTGCCCGTGTGGAGCCGTGGCAGCAGGTTTGGGTCTCTGGGTGATTGGTTGTGATTGAGAAATGAGGTTTGTTAGGTTTGGGGTGTGTGGGTGAGCGTGGCCTGGGGGG
>NW_010292862.1:0-452 GCF_000700745.2 Antrostomus carolinensis | reverse complement strand
AAAAAATAGGAAATAAAAGGAAAAAGAAAAAGAAAAAAGAGAAGCCTTTCATCCAAACAAATGTGCATCTGTCAGCTCGGGTCACTGAGCTGTTTTCATCTCCTTGGCATCTGCGACTGAGAGGTCAGTGACACTCCAGAAGGCAAAGCAGAGTGTTGTAGTTGGCCTTTTCCCTGAAAACTAAGCAACAAAGCTTCCTTTTTTATATTAAAAAAAATAAATTAAAAATTTGGTTGATGAATATAAAGAAATCTAAAGAAAAAAAAACCCCATTCTTGGCTATCTAGATGATTTAGATGATAATTGAGGATTCAGAATTACTCAGAGGCATTCTGCTCTTTACCAACAAAGATGGGAAATAGTCAGCTCTTCTGTTCCATCTGTTGCCAACAGCTCCTAAACATTGTGTCAGAGATGCCTGTTTAGTTATTTTATTTTATTTTATTTTATTT
>NW_010292861.1:0-4149 GCF_000700745.2 Antrostomus carolinensis | reverse complement strand
TTCTGCCATCTCCCCACAACTCAAAACCTGTCTGCAGAAAAAACAGCAGTTGCATTCCCAAACAAAAAATGTATGGATGTACTAGAAATGTGCAAAAGGAGTTTCAAATTAGATTTAAAGAGCTTCGTCTCCATGAACAGGACATACAGCTTTTCCAGAACCCATTTTCTGTTGACATTGAAACTGTTGATCCGATTTACCAAATGGAATTGGCCAAACTACAGACTTGTGACTCGCTGAAAGATGCATTCAAATCAAGCAGCCTTACTAATTTCTATGCATCTCTCTCCTCAGAGACATATCATAATCTCAGGAACCATGCACTCAAAATTGCAACCGTCTTTGGCAGCACCTATGTCTGTGAGCAGACATTTTCCCAAATGAAACATCTGAAATCTCCAATCAGACCCAGACTGACTGATGAGCACTTGCATCACTTGCTATGACTAGCAGTGACAAATATGGAACCTAACACTGACCATCTCATTAGTCAAAAGCAGGCCCATAGTTCACATTGAAATATTATTTGTTTTTGTTGATTACAATTGTTCTTCATTTTAAATATTGCATTCTTCTTCCTGGTTTTTGTGCACTACTACAAATAAAATATGTGCAGTGTGCATAGGAATTCGTTCATTTTTTTCCAAACTATAGTCTGGCCCCCGACAGTGTCTGAGGGACAGTGAACCGGTCCCCCTGTTTAAAAAGTTTAAGGACCCCTGATCTAGACACTAAATTAAAATAATAATAAAAAAAAAAAAAAGTGCATTGATTCCAAGTTCTGGTGGTAACAACATACTAGAGGTACCTATAGTCACTTGGCATGTCTCTTCTTGGCACGAGGGCTTCCTCAGTGCAGATGTGAAATTTCTGCACGTGTAGTACCATGATCAGAGGAAGTGGTGTTTCAGATTGGATATTAGGAAAAATTTCTGCACCAAAAGGGTTGTCAAGCATTCGAACAGGCTTCCCAGGAAAGTGGTGGAGTCACCATCCCTGGCAGTATTTAAAAGACAAGTAGATGTGGTGCCTAGGGACATATTTTAGAGGTAGACTTGGCGTAGCTAGGTTAACTAGTTAGGTTGGACTCAATGATCTTAAAAGTTCTTCCCAACAAAAACAATTCTATGATTCTATGATTAAAAGGGGTTCAGTTCCACCAGCACCCTGGATCACTGAGCTCCACATAAAGTGCAGCAGTCATAGCCACTTATGTCAAAAAATAAAGTTACCCGGCAAAACTAGAAGTAAAGAACACAAGAACCTACATGCAGAAATTGCCTTAATTTCTAAAAATCAAAGCTTAAAATCCTCGTGGGAATTGCATTCCATCCAAAAAGAGAAGTAGGGTCACAAAGCAGTGAGGATGCATCTGAAAGCAAAGTTAATACAGATACTGTTGGAAAGATAAACAAATATTACTCTAAACTTCAACATGAATTATGTTTTCTATGATAGCTCCTATGAAAAGCTGTTCTCATATGTATTTCCCATGTATGTATTTAGCCTCATCATAATTTTCTCATCAAATGACAATTGTTTTACAAACACTGATACTTGGTAATCTACTATGAATATTAGCATATTTTCAATGATCCGTCTGCATTTCATCCATTTGAGGAATGACAGATTTACTGTGACTTCTCATATAAAATATGAAATTTCTGAGTTGGAGAATTGTTACCTAGACTATGAATGTAGTGGTTGTCACTTCAGGATTCAATTTCCCAGACAATAAATTCCAGCACATCACAACTATGATCAAAACCAGTTTTGATCTTGAAAGTCTATTATTTTCCTTAGGTCCTATTTAAGTAAAGAGTTTGTGGTTTAATATTTTAGTGGTTAGAAAATTTAACTATATCATATTTTTTAAAAAATTATAAAAATATATTTTGCATGTAATCATTCCATAGTTTAAATGGGATATTCTCATGGGTTATTATACACTTAAAATTCCATCTTCAAAAGTTAAGATTTGAAAGTGTATTATCATTAAAGAAACAATGGGCAAGTGTACACATAGTCTACTTTTTACAATACTGTAAAATTAATACTATATTCAAAGGTAGTTTCAAAATGTCTAACGTTGAGCTAAGTTTAAACTTTTCATGTAGTCTTGCACTATTTTTTATTTCAAACAGTATTCACCACAAAATTTTAGCTTTCTGTACAATGTTTTTAGAGGATTTGCTCATCATTAAAAAAAAGGATAGGATCCATACTCAAGTCTCTTATCCTCTGTTCTATCACACAGAAGTTTATTTTCAAGACAAATAGTACATAATTTGTAGCTTCTGGAGAGAAGAAATAATGGTAACTGCACTTTGTATGGGATTTATCAGAATCTATACTGCAAATGACTCCAGGCAGCATGGGGCACTGGTGCTCGCTCATATGCAGCTGACCAGAGATTTTCACAGATCCTAAAATTAGGTGAGATGGTTCCACTCTGGGCTTTCCCAGTTTGAACTGCTTTTGTGTAACAGAGGATCCCACAGTTATAATTAAAGTACTCTTGAAATTCTGTCTAGATAAAGTCATCTCATAAGATTACCAAATAGATGACAGCATTGTTAAAAATTTGTGCAATGCTGCAACCCACCTTCTCTGTAACTTTCTGCTCGCCATACATTTTCTGTATACAACTAAGATTAAAGAATTTCTTGGAAAGTAGCTCTTCTGTCTTATTACCTTATTGCTAAAGGGATTTTTCCTTGAGTACATTTTGAGCTTTTAGAGTTCTTTAATGCATCTTTGACCTTTATATGCATTGTAACTGCATTAAAAAAAAAGGAAAAAAATCTAAGCTTTTCTTCATGTACATATATAGCTACTTATACCTGGAAGCTTATGAGCTCTTTAGAGTTAGAACCACTGAACTACTTAACAGAAGAGCTGCTGAGGCCTCGGAGTCCTTATCAGCAACATGGAGAATTCTGAGCACTCAGCATCACTGAAGATCAGGCCCACAATGTTTTCAATGTTTACATTATTTTTTAAAAACAGTTAAGCATCTAATAAAGCATTATTTAAAAAATGAGCAGAAAAACACAGAAAGCCAGGAAATTCAAAGCAAAGATGATACGGTAAAGAAATTAAAACTGTGGGATGGAAAATGCAAACTTAGAACTGAGGTAACCACAGTCTGTTAATTATGTCTCTGCAAGAAAACTTCTCCAATATCAGCCCACTTTAACAACTTGCAGTTTGCACGTATGTGCGTTGTGAACTACAGAGCTGAAATGGCTTACTCTTTAATGTGTGTATCATAGAGCTTCACAACCTAAAACACAATTAAATAAACCTTTGCCCAAACTTAGCCTTAATGTGAATGCTAAAATTTTCATTTAAGGCACTGTTGTAAGAGATTCTCTTTTAATTTTTTATTTTACTGGGGTTTTTTATTTAAATTCTTATCTCTTTTTAAAATCCTACTAGAATGAGATTTCCAAGTATTATATCACACCACACATGTTTTATGTGTTCTCTTTTTCTTCATCCAAATCATGTCTGTATGTCTGCTGTATACCTAGATATTAATGAGTAAAGCCTACACAGGATGCTGAGCTAAGTCGTAGGAATAGTTGTCCAGATCAGGCAACAGATGTTTGCAGCTTGTTTACACTTACATAAATATGGTCTGTGGTGTTAGCACCCATTAATATTAATGATTTATTTTGTAAAGCACACAGAAATCTTAGTTGGGAGCAAGACTCCATCTCTATAATCACTAAGGTTACTTATTAGGCCAACTGTGAAGCAAACAGAACAGAAAGTGCTGACCTGTTTTAAGGCCCTCGGCTTCTAAGCTCACGCTACTGAGAGCCTTTCATTACATATTCTGGTAGAAGTAAAGACATTTTTAAGACCAAATGACCAAAATTATTAATCCATGAAGATGACAGACCAATATGGAGACCTACAAGAGAGTATCAAATTGTCTGTCTGATACCTTTTCTCCATTCTCTCTAAGATGAAACTGATTTTTAAATCCAAACCAAACTTAGAAGCTCTAAAAAAACCACCAACCAAAACTAAAAAAACAAGTGAGTTTATGTAGCTATCAACATTAATGCAGAGATTTAGCAAAGCAAAGCAACTTACCATTCAGAAAGACATCTACACCCCGCCCCCCCTCTCCTTCCC